>NC_064638.1:560193624-560496654 GCF_023864345.2 Schistocerca serialis cubense | reverse complement strand
GTCCATCATTCACTGCTCACCTACAGATATTACATTTGTGTATAGAAATATTTACATCGACGTAACAATGAAAAGTAGCAGGACGAATGGGAGATTACAGGGCTTAACGATCCGTCGACGACGAAGCCATTAGAGTCGGAGCGCAAGATCGTATTGTGGAAGGAGAGAGAAGGAAATCGGCTGTACTTTATCCCAAGCGAGGGTTCCGGTATTTACCTTAAGTTATTCGGACTAATTTAAATCTGGATAACAGGACAGCGACTTCAACTGGTTTCATCTAGCATTGGAGTCCAGTGTCTTATCACTGCACCACTTCGCTCGGTCTGACAGCTAGGAGAGATAGGGAAACAATCTGCATCTACATTTATACTCTGTAAGCCTACCGTATGGTTCTTCGGGGAGGGAACTTGCACCAGTATTAGTTATTCCCTTTCCTGTTCCCGTTGCAAATGAGGCGATAGGAAAAGACTGCCTGTGCCCCTCCGTCCGAGCCCTGATCTCCTTTATCCCGTCTTTGCGACCCTTACGCGAAATGTATGTTGGTCACAACAGAATCGTTCTGCTGTCACCCGCAAATTCCGGATCTATGAATTTTCTCAGTAGTATTTTGCGAGAAAAGGTCGTCTTCGCTCAGGCATTCCTACCTGCTTTCACGAAGCGTCTCTGTAGTACTCTAATGTGGATCGAACCTACCGGTAATAAATCTAGCAGTACGCCTCTGAACTACTTCAACGTCTTCCTCTAAAGCGAATGTGTGGGGTTCCCAAACACTCTAAACATACTCAAGAATGGGTTGCAGAAGTGTTCTATACACGGACTTGTTTCCTAGAATTCCCCCAATAAACCGAATTCTACCATTCGATTTCTTTATAATCGACCTCACGTGCTCGTAGCATTTCATGTTGCTTTGCAACGTTACCTCAAGATATTTAAGCCTAATCGACGTGATTGTCAAGCAGCTCATCGCTAACACGTTCAGGGGATTGTTTTTCCTGCTAATCTGCACTGGCATACATTTTCCTGCATTTAGAGCAAGCTGCCATTCGTCGCATCAAACAGAAATTCTTTCCAAGTCATCCTGCTTCCTGTTAAAGTCAGTCGACGACGACACTTACCCGTACACCACAGCGTCGTCAGCAAACAGTCGCAGACTGCTCCTCAGCCTAGCCTCCAGCTCGTTTATTGGTGTGGAAAAAAGATCGGTCCTATCAGACTTCCCTGGGGAACTCCTGACGATACACTTGTCTCTAATGAACACTCGCCGTGTTGGTCAAGGTACTGGCTTCTATTACTGAATAGGAATTCCAGCCGTTCACACACCTGGGAAACTATTCCTTTATGCCCCATGCTTCGTTAACAGACTGCAGTTGGGCACCGTGTCAAACGCTTTTCGAAATCTATAAATATGGAACGTGCCTGATTCCCTTCATCTGTGGTTCGAAGGATATCGTGCGAAAAGGTGGAAGTTGAGTTTCGCAAGAGGGAGGCTTTCTAAACCTGTGCTGATTTGTAGACAAAAGCTTTCCTGTCTTAAGGAAATTTATTACATTCGAACTTAAAATATGTTCAAGAATTACACAGCAAACCAATGTTAAGAATATAGATATGTAACTCTGCAGGTCCGTACTTTTCCTTCTTTTACACTAGTTTTACCTGTGCTTTTTTTTTTCAGTCGCTTGGGACTTTGCGCTGGAACGAGATTCGCGATAAATATAACCTAAGTATGGGATCAATGCCAAAGATTACTCTCGGCAAAACCGTATAGGGGTTCCATCCGTACGTGTCGAATTTTTTGTTTTCAGCTCTTTCCGTTGCTCCTCGACGCCAGGGATGCCTATTTCCGTGTCTTCCATACGGAAGTCTGTGAGACGGTAAAACGATGGTATATGTTTAGAGTCCTGCATCTATTAAAATTGAATTGATCAGAAATAGACTGGAGTATAATTGTAATGAAAATAAAGAAGGGGGGACGCGCAGCCAGTCAAACGGATAGTATACGGATTAATGAAAGTTCTCTTGAGAAGTATAAGAAAAGATCGAGATAACAACGTAATGGGAGCTGAGTAGATGACAGTAGAACACATTCAGTAATAATTTGGTCGCAGTGCATGGGGAAAGCTAGAGGGGTTTTTGCTGTGCAGTGAATTTCATGTGCGTGATAACACTAAGGATGATGATAATAATGAATGGTGTTATATGCACGTGTCTTTCGCACTTGTTGTCTTTGGCTTAGCATGCGCTACTTAGCATGCGCTAGTCGGCGAACTTTATCTTCCAGTATTTTTAGTTGTTACACATCTTTTATGGCGGCTGGGGTCTTTTAATGTAGCGCCGACGATGCTTGCTGTTGAGAGCACGCGGAATCAGCAGCGGTTTTGGAATTAGAAGATGAAGTCGGCTGAATTAATATCTGGGAATATAGTAGAGGTGAGATTGGCACGGGAAACTTACGGCGGGAAGTATTTAAGCAATTATACCGAGAAGTACATGATTTGGTACATCACAGTTAATTAGAAGATATTAATTGTGTTATGATGACGACGAACGAGTTGTCGCCAATGTTGACTGGTGGCCAAAGCTAAATAGAAACATATATATCACAGCAGGTTTGTCAGTAACGTAGATAAGGTGCTGACTGCATGGTCTGGATCTGCAACGACTAAAATAATTAGAAGTCGTTGTTAAAAAATATATATATTGTACTTAACTGGTTGTACACGATTCTTCTTGGCTGCATACATATAATTATAAACAGATAGCTATTGAGACCTCACTTAGGCCATACGTTACTAAGCGCCTTGTTAGAGGTTGCTTCCTATCAGCTGAAGGCTATGCTACTTTACTACTTGACGTCCCGAGCAAGAGTGGACGAGGGCTCACTAGAAACTGGATACAAGCCGCAGAGCAGCGCTAGCGGCGCTGGTCGCGACTCGAGAGTTCAACGATACTAATACGGACCACGGTCGATAAGTGCAACCCCTAACAAGTGTGGTATCGAACGTTGATACCCCAAATTGGATTATCTTTTGCGTTGCGCAGAAGTAAATTTACCGGACCGTATGTTAGCATATGCAATTCGTATTGACAACCATTGTTTGCATGGAAATCGTTTCGTGTCCTGAGAGGGAGTGTGAAGGACACGTAGTTACGGTAACAGACGTCATACCTCAGTAGACTATTTGCTGACTGGAAGATAGCGTGGGCTGCCTGTAGACCTCCAACTATACTGCTCGCCTGCGAGCTGTAAGTGGTACGGAGTGCGGAACTCCCTGAGGATGATTAAGGAATCAGGGTAGAAGTCTCTAGAAATCCCCTCTGCTGCACAACTTCAAAAGACTCTTCTGGCACTAACTCTCATCCCAACTACTCATTAACGGCCCATCGACAGCTCTAAGAAGACATCTCGGCAGCGACGCCTGGCGCTGAGGCTATTGGAAAATACGTAAGTCCGGTTTTTGGCACCATGGACATGGAGACGGTGTCTTCGGGTGTCTGTGGTGCCCTCCTCTACCATGGGTGCAGACGAGCCCCTTTTTATATCGCTCGTGTGCCTGCTACCCGAACTTTCCGAGCCACTGGTCACGTACACAGTACTCCTCCACCATCGTATGTGGTTATGTCTTGCAGATCCGTCCTGCTGTCGGCTCTGGTCTTCGGTCAGTCACGTAGTCAAGAGTGTACTCTCCCTGTTTGTCGCCAGGCACCGCGAGGCTGTCTTGGGTTGGTATCTTGTTCAAACGCTGTGGCAACATTTCCAGACCCCTTGGCTGGTCACAATTGGATAGTTCCTAACTTTTATACCAAAGTAAATGGCCCGTGAAAATTAGGTTTGCAACAATCAGGAAATAGAATTATTTGTAGACGATCTTACTACATTTATAATCAGATTTTACCGAACCAACGCGAAGAAAACCGTTTATTTTCTGGAACAAAAGGAGTCTGATTTGTGACTAACATTGCCTGAGGAAAGAAGTGAAGCACCTGGAAAGGAGGAGAGGTCGAAATGGAACTTCATGCGTTGGGAGGGTATGTGATATCATTCCACTGACGAAAATAACATCAAGTCAAATTTGCAAAGAACTTGGCACTATGAGTCCACTTATCAATATGACGTTGCACCCTCTCTGACATTACGCATACACTGAATCAGTTGGCCAGTGCATCATAAACCCGTTGTGTCCTCTCCTGAGGCAAGCTGGCGCACAGCTGTTGTAACTCGTCCTCGATAGCTTGGAAACTGGTACATAAAGGGGGTGGGCGTCCGAATTAGTCCCGTACATGTTGTCAGGGACAGATTTAGAGATACGGCTGGCCAGAAGACAGTTTCATGAAGACACGTCCCAAGGATGGATGATCATTACCCTGTTGAAAAATGATACTATGATATTGTCACATAATTGGCAACGTGCAAGAACGCAGACCATCCTTCACGCATCGATGTATCGACAAGAGTTTCCCTTATCACTATTAGGCTTGACTTGAAGTCATACCCCATGGCTTTTTACACCATGGCGCCAGGAAGATCACCACTGTGCCTCTCCAAAACATGGACAAATGGGTTCTATCCCAAGGTTGCGGCCATACTGTCACTCTTTGTTGAACACAGTGAGACACCATTCATCAGCCGCCCAAGCTTCGTGGTTATTGCATCGCTCCAAACGCAGCCATTTGTGTTGCAGCGTTAATGGCAGTCTACGCATGGGACTTTGTGTACTGTCTGCCATCGGGTTCCCCTAAATCGCAGGCAGCACCGCATAACAGACACGCTATGAGGGAAACAAACCAACAGCCAAACAGGCGAAGAAATCAGGTAAACACGCCGACGATTCCAGTCGATTAATAGGAACCTTTCCTTGCAGAGGTCGCCACGACATATCCGGCCACGGATTCCTACGCCGGGTTTCTATTGGCTCCAGCTCACTATATAGGCCCGGCCTGTCGAAGGCAGACCAGTCTTCGTCCGCTGCTAATGGCAACCGCTATAGCAGAGTCTCTGAGAAGATATCACCGAGCCGCTGTACTGCACCACTGATCGAAGTACCAGCCGACCGAGAGGAACCACATCTCCGGCTAGATCGACGGACGTCTACATCTATTGTACAACCAGCTATTGTATTGTAGAAGAAGTTACGTTCAATAAACTGTTGGAGAATACAACCGTGTCGACGAGGATGGGTTTCTACAATCCAAAGAAGATGGAACCACAACAACAACAACAAGCACAACCACAACCACAACTGCAACAGCAGAATCTCAGTGCAGCAGGTACTGAATCAACATTTTCAACAGTTCGCAATACTGCAGCAGCAACTGATTGCCGAAATTCTAAGTCTTCACCGTCCACCGACACCGCCAGCGTTCCTGGCATTTGATGAAGACGCTGAAGATTGGGAAACATATGAAAAGAGGATTCGTCAACATTTCCGGATTCATCAGGTATCCCAGGAAAATGATCAGAGAGCCTATTTTCGTTCTTGGAATGTCTCCCGTATGTACGTGCTCCTGACGAAACTCCAGCCACGTGTTCCTGACAGTCTTATCTTCACCGCAATATGTGAGTGTCTCACCTCCTACTATCGCCGCAGATATCACGTCATGGCAGTAAGAGTGGAATTTCACCAGAGTCGTAAGAAACCCAGTCAGACGTACCGACAATGGGCTGCTGAACTCCAAAGTCTCGCTCGGAAGTGCAACTTTGTCACCTGCAATTCCCGGGAATCTTACACAGATGGTCTGGGATCACCTGATCCAAGCAGCCCCAGACGCGGCTCTTCGCCACGACGCTTTAAAGTTGGAGGACCCGTCGGTAGATCAAATCATAGAACTTGCCTTCAAGTTTGAAGTTTTCACTGCAGCTGAC
Source organism: Schistocerca serialis cubense (assembly GCF_023864345.2). Lineage (NCBI taxonomy): Eukaryota > Metazoa > Arthropoda > Insecta > Orthoptera > Acrididae > Schistocerca > Schistocerca serialis. The sequence goes on along the minus strand of NC_064638.1, from coordinate 560,490,794 downwards.
CGCAGATTGGAAACGTGGGCCGACGTCGCAGCCATCCAAGAAAAGACTTCCAATGTCCAGCAGGACGTCGCGGCCATATACGCACCTTCACGCCGCCCTCCCCAGCACAACACCCTGGCATCTTCTCGGCGTACGGAGAAGAAAAAGACGGTCGTTCCAGGAAGACAACCAGCAGCCGCCGCCGGGCCAGCAACGCCGCCGCAGGGAACCCCTGCGCCTTCTATCTTGTCTGGGATGCTACTCCCAGCATGAACGCGAGGATTGTCCTGACCACTGTCGCCATTGCGGTTGGGATGGGCACCTTGCATCTGTATGTCGCTCTGCCACGGCACTGATCACCAGGTGCTCTGACACCGAGGCGTCCATGGACATCAACCAAGTTGTGTCTTCGGCGTCCCCCAAACTGTATATTGATGTCACCATATTGGGTAAGCCAGTTCGGATGCAGGTCGATAGAGGGGCTGCGGTATCCCTGCTCAATTACACTACCTACACCGTTCTAGGAGCACCAAGCCTTCAACCGGCTTCTCGATGCCTCCTTATGTACAACAGAGAGGAAATCGCTGTGTTGGGGCAGTTCACGACGGTGGTTTCTTACAAATCTGTCTGTCGTACAATTTCTTTTCTGGTAGTCAACAGTTCCGATGCTGCCGATCTGTTTGGGTTGGATGCTTTCCAAATCGGGTTCACAATCGACGATCATGTACATCTGGTTTCTCCACAGGTGCCGTTTCCCAAAGTTGACTCTCTCTGCACCGAATTCCAGGATCTCTTCTCCCCCGGCATCGGGTGCGCCAAGGGGTTTGCAGCAACCCTCCACCTCCGGCCGTCAGTCCGCCCTCGATACTTCCGGGCGAGGCAGGTCCCCGTCGCTCTCCAGCAGCTGCTGCGTGACGAATTGGACCGTCTGCAGCAGGAAGGGGTGCTACGGCCTGTTCAGTTCAGCCCCTGGGTCACGCCTCTTGTCATCGTCCAGAAGCCAGGCGGCGTCTCCGTCTCTGTGGGGACTTTTCGGCGGCCATCAACACCCAGCTCCAAGAGGACGACTTTCCGCTCCCTCGGCCTGATGATCTCTTCCGTAAATTGGCTGGTGGTCGTTACTTTACCAAAATTGATCTCGCTGAGGTGTGCCTCCAGGTTCCTTTGGATGAAGCTTCTCAAGCCCTCACCGTTCTGAATACGCCCGGCTACCTATTCCAAGTCACGTGCCTCATGTTTGGCCTGGCTAGCACCCCGGCCATTTTCCAACACTTCTTGGACAACTTCTGCAGGACATTCCTGGTTGCACTCATTATCTCGACGAGATTGTCGTTACAGGCCCTACTGCTGCAGCCCATCTTACCAACTTGCGTCAGCTGTTTCTTTGCCTCCGCCAGGCTGGGCTAAAATGCAATAAGGAGAAGTGTTCCTTCTTTCAACCTTCTATTTTCTATTTAGGACATGTTAGTTCACATAAAGGCATTTCTCCGTCACTTTCCTATGTGGACGCCATACACCACCTGCCTCCCCGATGGGACATCCATCAGCTGAAATCCTTCCTTGGAAAAATATTGTATTACCGGAAGTTCCTTCTGTTGGCCGCTCAGGTGGTGGCCCCCTTATATTACTTATGCCACAAAAATGTCCCCTTCACTTGGTCCCCGGCTGTCAGATGGCCTTTTCCACCCTCAAACGCCAGTTGCAATCGGCCTCCTGCCTGATGGCGTATGATCCGTCTCTGCCGTTGCTCCTGGCCACAGACGCCTCTGATTATGGGGTCGGGGCTGTCCTCTCCCACAAGCTTCCGGATGGGACAGAACGTCCAGTGGCTTTTCTATCGAAGGCCCTAACTGCCACCCAGCTGAAGTACTCTCAGATCGAAAAGGAGGCATTGGCTATCGTATTCACCTGTTCCAAACTCATATCTTTTTTATATGGACGGGCCTTTCATATCATCACTGACCACAAGCCCCTCCTCTCCCTGTTTTCCCTGGAGGCCCGGCTTCCTATGAAGACATCTCAGAGGTTTCAACGATGGGCCCTGTTCTTCTCGCAATTCCGTTACACCTTGCATTTTAAGTCTACCTCCCAGTACGTCTACGCGGATGCTCCTTCCCACCTTCCTCTTGGTCCTGACCCTGCGTTTGACTCTTTGGACGTCCTCGTGTTCCAAGTTGATGAAGCAATCCACAACACCCTGTGCGGGTTTCCCATCATGGCCTCCACGGTGGCAATTGCTACCATGCGTGACCCATTATTGCACTGTGTCCGCTCCTACGTTCAGCACGAGTGGCCCAGCTGTGCCCCCACCTGCGACCAGTAACACCTTCGGTTCTTTTTTTTCTATCTGCCATCAGCTGTCGGCGGTGGATGGTGCCCTATTGAGGGTAGACCCTACATCCACTCCGCGTGTGGTCGTTCCCCAGCATCTATGGACCGGAGTCTTGCGTCTCTTACATCAAGGCCTTTGGGGAATCGCTCGCACCAAGGTGTTGGCCCGGCGTCACGTCTTTTGGTTCGGGCTTACCAGGGATGTCACTCACATGGTTCAGAATTGCTCCATGTGTGCCCAACAGCTGTTCCGGCCCCCTCAAACCTTCGTCTCTTGGCCTAAGCCGGCGGGTCCCTGGGATCGCATTCATTTGGACTTCGCCGGCCCCTTCCTCAGCTACCATTGGCTTCTCATCACTGATGCCTTTTCACATTTTCCGTTCGTTATCCATTGTACCAGCACCACTTCGGAAGCGACCCTCGCTGCTCTCCAGAAAGTTCTTTCCTTGGAAGGATTGCCGCTAACAATTGTTACCGATAACGGCCCTCAATTCCAGAGCCAGGAGTTCGCGACGTTTTGTTCTGCCAATGACATCCAACACATCCTCACTCCATCCTTTCACCCGCAATCGAACGGCGAGGCCGAACGCCTCATCCGGACATTGGCTCCCATAGTCCGGCGGATCTTTTGCATGGCCGGCAACCTCGTACCCTCTTGCACCTCCTCCGGCCCAGACCCAAACAACGGGTTCTGACTGCACAGGTTCCCTTTGTTCTGGGATCCCTCAACTGGGCGCGAGGTTTCAGCCCGAAAGCCGGATGGATTCAGGGGGTGATCGTCCGGCTGCGAGGCCATCAGCTCTTTGACATCCACATCGCTGACAAAGTGGCCCACTGGCACCACAACCAACTCCGGTGCCGGTATCAGGGTCTCCTGACCGCCTCTTCTCTCCGGCAAGTCGCTCTGCTGCCTTCTTCTGGCTGGCCGGATGTGCTCCATTCCACCCATGATCGGCGTGCAGGGGCGCCAGACCCCGTCCAGCAGCAACAGCCATCGTCTCCACACAGGCTGCAATCTCCACCGGCTCCTCCGCTGGCCCGAACGGCTGCGCCATCCGCCATCGTTAACGATGCCCCCATACCCTTGGCACCACCGCCGCCGATGTCGCAGCCTAGCCAGCGACGCTCAGACGGTCCACTTTCCGGTCAGCATCCCGTGGACGTCGATGAACCTATGCCCCTGGCGTCATCGAGGCCGGCTTCCCCGCCTCTTCCGCGACGCAGCTGCGCCCCTCTGGCTCCCCACACTGCGCCCTACTCTGCGGGGGCGAGTTTTCACCGCCTCCTCCACAAAGCCGCCAAGCCCGAGCAGGACGACGTCGCCCTCCTCTCCACCCCCGGGAAGGGAGGTGTGTACTGTCTGCCATCGGGTTCCCCTAAATGGCAGGCAGCACCGCATAACAGCCACGCTGTGAGGGAAACAAACCAACAGGCGAAGACATCAGGTAAACACGCGGAAGATTCCAGTCGATTAATAGGAACCTTTCCTTGCAGCGGTCGCCGCGACGCCACGGATTTCTATGCCGGGTTTCTATTGGCTCCAGCTCACTATATAGGCCCGGCCAGTCGAAGGCAGACCAGTCTTCGTCCGCTGCTAATAGCAACCGCTATAGCAGAGTGTCCGAGAAGACTGCACCGTCGATTGAAGTACCAGCCGACCGAGAGAAACCACATCTCTGGCTAGATCGACGGACGTCTACATCTACTGTACAGCCAGCTATTGTATTGTAGAAGAAGTTACGTTCAATAAACTGTTGGAGAATATAACACTTTGATTCCCTAGTACGGCTGCTGCTAGACTCATACCAACGGTGGGGGATGAAACAGCATGTTGCACAGAGATCGTTAATTGTTCTCCGATGGCAAGCTAAGATGTGAAGGAGCAACAATGCTCTTGGTGCACAATATGGCAATCCGATCCCGCTTATGGTGATCAAATGTAGACTGTAACCTTGACAACGAGATACCTGTCCTCACGTTGCTATGCAGTCCAACATTGGGCCAGTGTTACATCTGAATGCTCCAAAAATCTAGGTATTGCTCGATTCGACCAGCTGGGCAAATGCATACTCACAAATGAGGCCCTTTTCTAAATCTTCCAGGTGCTGATAACGCTGTATCAGACAAGTGAGCGGAATCTCCGCGTACTTCTCAGTAATCTCTCAACATCTGACCTGCTGGCGCCCCTATCAGCTCTGGTAACAACACTAAAAACGAACAACACTGACGCACTCTGGTGGCCATCTACCTGCCACAGAGAACTGCAACTCTAATCATTGTACAGACCTGGCGATGGTGTGCGAAAGTGCGCTGTTACAGTCACATCCAATCATGTCTTATGAGTACTTCACATTTTTTGTCAGGCAGTGGGTATCAGTATGAATGAATGCATATTTGCACATAGAAGTTTCTCACGGAATAATTTTCTGAGATCCAAGTGTCCGTATATGCATATATATTTTCTCAGCTTTATATACAGGGTGTTCATTTTAAGGGGACTTTGTATATGAAATTCACTGAAATTTGACATTTTCTGTTTTCTACTCCATAATATACTTTGGACTTTTCTGAACATTTTGGTATAAAATACATTAAAATCCGACAATTGTGAGACCTTCAAATAATATTTTGAACTTTGACGTGTGACTGTCAAATTTCGCAGCTACACATATACTGCCACAGTTGAGCAGTCATATTTTCGGAACTACACTGTCTAGAAGGCTGTGAATTGCTTTGTTTTGTGCCTACTGCTACGTCCCAAAAGCTGGCATTAAGAATAAACAAATCAGTCCTTTTTTTCTGATACTAGTTTTCGTTGAAAGTAGTGTGGTTATCGGCTATTTTTGTAGTAAGCTAACTTCTATTGCTTTTTATACGTAATTAAAATGATTAAGCGTAAAAGTAACTTCAAGAAACGCAAATTGGCTGTTAATAGATACGTGAGACTGAATTTTCTTCTGAAGTACTTGAAAACACGTGTGCTAGTAGTGAAGGAAACCACAGTAATGTTTCTGAAGTGACCACGCCCCCCCCTCCCCCCCTGGTGCATCGAAAAGGAAAGTAACATATTTACTCATAAACGTCCACTTCCTTTGGCAGTAATGGAGGCAATCAAACCTATTTAAAGAGATTTGGAAAATCCTGAGCTACTAAACAAGTGTTTACATGGGAAGACCCAGACTGTGAATGAGTCCTTCAATAATGTTCAATAACGTTGTGTGGCGCTGTGTGCCTAAAAATGGATTTGTTGGCCTTATGACTCTAAAGTTAGCAGTGTCTGATGCTGTAATTATTTTTGATGGTGGTAACTATGAAAGACTTTAAGTTCTGGAGAAGTTAGGGGTAAGATTTGGGCAGAACACAGTTAAAGGACTGCGGGAACTGCATGAGCTTCGTGCACGTGAAGCAGAGTTAGCTGCTCAACAAATGACAAAAGAAGCAAGAAAGAAAAGGAGGAGGCAAGCACTGGGCTGCTGTGACACTGAAGAGGACACAGACTATGGGTCAGGGCAATTCTAGTGCATAAATGATGCAGAAATGTAACTATGTATAAGAATTTATAATAAAAAAATTTTGAAACGTCAATATCTCTGAACTGCATTTTTTTGCAATAAATGACCCGTTTTCTAAAAACGTAATCGCGGTAGAGACATGAAATTTTCACAGCATGCTAACTGTAATATTCAACACATATGGAACTCGAATAATTAAAATATCCTGAGTTGTTTTGTTTTTATGTTCATTTATTTACAAAATTCTGTCAAACAATTGAAAGATAACATGCCCCACAACACTATTTTAGTAATAATTGTAATTCAGTGTATCTAGAAAGGTGCATTCAAAAATTACGGAAAACTGTAAGTAGGTGTCTTAAAAAGTTTTGAAGATAATGGGTCACAAAATTCTATAATTTAACATTGGCGGCATAGGACATACAATGTCCCTTTAACTGAAGACATTGAAATATCTCGAAAACTACAAATCGAATCAAAGAAAGTTATAATTCCAATTTGTTTGTCCTAGAGGGGAACATCACCCCCGTCCCCCCGTGCGAGTGTGGAAGGGGCAACTTTGAAATCTTCAAACCTGCGAGGTTTGCAGAGATCAGTATTTCATATCTTCTAATTTGAAACCCCATTCGCAACATTGTATTCCTCTGACATATCGACCCGGGGGTACTAGATGCGCCACTGTGGCCGTGGCTCGAGGCGAAGACTAATCCATTTTTCAATTACAGTAAGTGTTCAGTCGTAGTACTGCTAACTTCAATACACTTAGCGACCCGCTTTTCAAATGATCGTACAGGGGACAGAGGCATAAATACGGGAATGTAAGCACAGGCTTTTCTGATGCGTTCGACCATGTACTCACGACCTGTTGGCCCTCGCTGGTACACCTTATGTTTTACGTATCCTCACAGAAAGAAATACGGCGACGTCAAATCCGGCGACCTGGCGGGCCAATTAATAGGGCTCCTCTGGCGATCCACCGACCAGTGTAAACGTAGTCTAATGCCTCCTGTGCTTCAGTTGTTTATAAAGTGCTGCGTAACCGTCATGCTGAAGCCACATACGTTGTCAAACGTCCAGGGCAACATTCTGCAGTAGTATAAAATGCATACCAATAAGTTTTTCCCCCCTGATTCCACACCATACGCTAACCGACCAAAGGCGCTGATGGTCAGCACCCCAGTAATGCATGTTACGCTGATTAACGCTACCATGATTTGTGAATGTAGACTCATTGGAAAGTAGTACCGTGGCAAAGAACGTGGGAGTCGTAGGCCTTTGTTGATGTGCTCATTCACAAAATACTATCGGACTATGGAAGTGGGTTCCATGAAGTTCTTGATGCAGTGACACTTGGCATGGATGATATTTATGACGATGGAGTATTGTGACAATGCGACCTACGCACATACCGGAATCGCAGCGTAATTGCCGGGCGCATATCCGTGGGTTGTGGTGCACTGCCGCTTCTCCTGTAACACGTTTGCTTCGTTTCCTTTTGTCGGTCTGTACGCTGCCATCAGACAAAAAGGTGTTCACAACTTTGTAAAAGAACGAATGAGTGTGGGCTTTCTCTGGAAAACGGTCGGTATACAGGGCAACAGGATCCAGATCATTTCAGTTTTTCCACTTGAATGTCTGTTCTCTGATAGGTAGGTTTTCAGGCAATAAACACTGCGCAAGCATTGTAATGTTTAGAGCCGGTATCTGTTCTGCGTCTGCACGATACGTGAGCTCAGGTCGCATTGCACTGCCTGTTATGATACGTCATAGTTCACTAAACGGCCACGGTGATACGGTATTTCTGAGGAATACGATGTTGCGAATGGAGCTTCCAATTAGAAGTTATGAAATACTGGCCTGTCCTACCCTCGCAGCATGGAGGGGTTCTACGTGTCATTGGATATTCAGGGGCCATTCAGTAGCACGTCGTAAATTACGATCGTGTACTCATTTCTATTCCCCTGATTACAGCGCAATCTGTGGCGCAACGAAGACCCCCGAGACAAACTAATTGGAAGTATAACCTTTTTTGATCCAATGTGCAGTTTTCGAGACATTTCAATGTCTTCAGCTAAAATGAAAACTCTGTATATTAAGATATTAGTGTTAAAGATTCCCTTAGATGAGTTGGTGAATGAAGGAATCTCAAAATAAACTCTCATTAAGAAATAAAGTTCGGCCATGAAGGCATAACGTAGCATTTCGCTTATTCCATGGTTAAACCAGATGTAATAAATAATAAAGATTAATTACAAGATGCCGGGGAAGGGGTGTCCTGAAATTGGCACCCAGTAAAATTCGCATCCAGTGAAATTCGCACCTAGAAAAGATCGAAGAAAGGTTCTCTAATCTCTCCATCCGTTCTCCGCCCGGCAGGTAGAACCGCCGCTCGGCAGGTAGGAGAGCCGAAGGCGCTATTTTACGGCACTGTGTGTCTGCAATACTGTTGCCAGCAATATTACTGCAGCGCGTCAATGCCCAGGCCATTTCCGTCTCAGGTCTTGTCTGTATGTGTTTGCCTTTCACTCTCTTCTTCCTCATGAGACAGTGATGCTGTGTCAAGTCACGTGAAACATCATTTTTTCGTTCTTGGAGATTAGGTTCGTCTCATGAATTACACGAACCACTGCCCAAGAATACAGAAGCAGCTACAGGTATGTAACATTGGGCACGCGAGACAACCAACGAGAAATCCATGAATGTAACAAATACATCTACAATTAGAGCGAAAGAAACAGAAAGTAATGTACACAAAGAGCGAATTCTGAAAAATGACGTTCTCACTGCTACCGTTTTAGAAGATATGCAGTGGTGAACAGAATTTGTATTCTACATCGGTTATTAAGACGCCTGAACGTTTTTCAAGCTTCATCACGAGTTTTAAATGCGAATCAATTTGCCAGCCGTTATTATTTTATTGCAATGGTTGTATACATAACTTTCCACGCCCTATAACTCTGGTCCACTACTTTAAAAAATTTTATTGAGCCATTCCACCAAAGCATAGCAAATGCCATGTACCAAGAATCAAATCGATGAGAAATGAACTTTAAAGATATAAAAATTTTCAGTGCGTCGCATCTGGCATCTCAAAAATGTGGAAGAAAAGACATTTTTAAACATATGCAACTATGTTGCTAATTAATTATTTAGTGTTGGTTGACTAGTTTCGGACTTCGTCCGCAGCTCGTGGTCGTGCGGTAGCGTTCTCGCTTCCCACGCCCGGGTTCCCGGATTCGATTCCCGGCGGGGTCAGGGATTTTCTCTGCCTCGTGATGACTGGGTGTTGTGTGATGTCCTTAGGTTAGTTAGGTTTAAGTAGTTCTAAGTTCTAGGGGTCCCATAGTGCTCAGAGCCATTTGAACCATTTTTTTTCGGACTTCGCCCATTTTCACAAGCCACTTCTTGCACGAAACAAAATCTGTTATGAGTGGCTGCGTTGATGGTGAATGGTAAAAGTATCATAAATAACAGACACAGTACCTTTGACTTTTCAGAGATGTCACTAAACCCACCCAAAAATGTAAACAACCATGCATGAGCAGCGCCTATTAGACGGAAGGGGTCTGACTGCCGATCAGATTCAGTCATTCCACCAGGAAAGAGGTACACGGCTTGTGTTGTCTATAGTTCAACCATGCCAAGACGGTCAATACCGCGGTTCGATCGCATGCGCATTGTTACTTTGTTGCCAAGAAGGGCTCCCAACAAGGGAAGTGTCCAGGCGTCTCGGAGTGAACCAAAGCGACGATGTTCGGACATAGAGGAGATACAGAGAGACAGGAACTGTCGATGACATGCCTCGCTCAGACCGCCCGAGGGCTACTACTGCAATGGATGACCGCTACCTATGGATTATGGCGCGAAGGAACCCTAACAGCAACGCCACCATGTTGAATAATGGTTTTCGTGCAGCCACAGGACGTCGTCTTACGACTCAAAATGTGCGCAATCTACATCTACATCTACATGGATACTCTGCAAATCACATTTAAGTGTCTGGCAGAGGGTTCATCGAAACACCTTCACAATTTTCTATTATTCCAATCTCGTATAGCGAGCGGAAAGAATGAACACCTATATCTTTCCGTACGAGCTCTGATTTCCCTTATTTTATCGTGGTGATCGTTTCGCCCTATTTAGGTCGGTGTCAGCAAAATATTTTCGCATTCGGAGGAGAAAGTTGGTGATTGGAATTTCGTGAGAAGATTCCGTCGCAACTAGAAACGCCTTTCTTCTAATGATTTCCATCCCATATCCCATATCATTTCTGTGACACTCTCTCTCATATTTCGCGATAATACAAAACGTGCTGCATGATGCGCAACTTCACTCCTGACGTCCATGGTCAGATCCATGTTTGCAACCACGACACCATGCAGGGCGGTACAGATTAACCCAACAACATGCCGAATGGACCGCTCAGGATTCGCATCACGTTAACTTCACCGATAAGTGCCGCATATGCCTTCAAACAGACAATCGTCGAGATGTGTTTGGAGGCAACCCAGTCAGACTGAACGCCTTAGACACACTGTCCAGAGAGTACAGCTAGGTGGAGGATCCCTGCTGTTTTGCGGTGGCGTTATGTGGGGCCGACGTACGCCGCTGTTGGTTATGGAGGGCGCCGTAACGGCTGTACGATAGGTGAATGCCGTCCTCCGACCGTTAGCATAACCCTATCGGCAGCATATTGGCGAGGCATTCGTCTTCATAGACGACATTTCGCGTCCTCATCGTGCACATCTTGTGAATGACTTTCTTCAGGATAACGACATCACTCGGCTAGAGTGGACAGCATATTCTTCAGACATGAACCCTATCGGCCATGCCTGGGATAAATTGAAAACGCTGTTTATGGACGACGTGAGCCTCCAACCACTCTGAGGGATCTACCCCGAATCGCCGTTGAGGAGTGGGACAATCTGGACTATCAGTGTCTTGATGAACTTGTGGATAGTATGCCACGACGAATACAGACATGCATCAGTGCAAGAGGACGTGCTACTGGGTATTAGAGGTACCGGTGTCTACAGCAATCTGGACCACCACCTCTAAAGGTCTCGCTGTATGGTGGTACAACATGCAATGTGTGGTTTTCATGAGCAATAGAAAGGGCGGAAATGATGTTAATGTTGATCTCTATTCCAATTTTCTGTACAGGTTCCGGAACTCTCTGAACCGAGGTGATGAAAAACGTTTTTTGATGTGTGTGTGTATATATATTTACTTGTGGTACCTTCATTACCCAGCGTGAGGTGATCCACGTGACAACGATGTTTTATATACAGTGGAGAATTTGTTCTCATTGGGTTACGCTGGCTTATTTATTGCAGGCATTATCTCAATTTTTACTGAAACAGATTCGACACCAACATCATTTAAAAAGTGGACAAAACATGGCGATAAACTATTCTGACAGTTAAAGAAACGAATGTAATAAAGCCTACGTTGGACAGACGGACATTTAGACGGACCTGGACGTGAAATGACTGAAATTTTCGAAAACATGTTTTTGTCACTATTTGACAGGCAAATTTCTCCAGTTTCAAAAAATGTATTTTTTATCTATTTTTCATTTGTTGATTTGATCTTAAACGCTCTTTGAACAAATGTCTGCGAACAAGCCACGCTCATGCGACAGGCAAGGAATATCACCATAAACATTCCTTGCCTGCTGCAGTCATGGAAACAATAAAGCCAATATACAGGGAACCTTGCAGGTACAAAATTACTTAGCAGATGTCTACTTGGCCCTAATGAGAGTTCCAACGGCTGCGTTTGGCAAAGAGTACCAAAAGCAGTGTTCATTCGATTGACAGTACTCAGGTGTCATCGTTGCAGTCATCTGTTTCAGTGATGGTGTAATTAGCAATGGAAAAATTTGGCATGCAATCAAGAAATAACGTCAGCTGTACTGAATGCCAAATATTGTCAACAAGTAGTTGAAGAAGCTGAAAGGGTTGTGAAAGTCAGCACTAACGGCCCAGAGTAGGGAAAAGATTCCTGAAAAAGTCTACTGAGGGTGAAGAAGCAGCTGGTCAGCAAGAATAATGCTGCTGGGATTTTCTGAAAGAGGCATAAACTGAGAGAAAAACACTGAGAACAATCTTTTCTCATTTTCTCGAAACTACATTTTCAGGACTTTACGTAAATATATCTCTTAAATTATATCAGATAATTAAATAGCCTTCCTTGTACAACTTTAGTTAATGTCATTCAGTGTTGGTACAAAACTGCAACTTCCTTCGCATTGTAGGTCAAGAATAACATGCGATGAAAGCGAGGCATAGTTATGCTGCCCGTTGAACTACAGATCCCTTTAAAACGAGATATACAGGATACATAAACAGAAGCGAAAAGAACCTTTCAATTTTCAGCACTCACTGTAGGGAAGCAGCCTACTCACGCCATAGTAAATTCACATCAGTGTTTCCATTGTGTGCCAGCCAGTCCGCTGTAACTAGCTCTGACGTCATAAATGTTGCGCAATACTTTAAAAATCAAGTAAATAACCTAAAATGTTTCTAGCATGTCAGGAGTAATACTAAATTAATATGTGTTGAATATCAGTTCGATAACTTTAACCATTTTCGAAATTTGGATGCTTTTCTGTAAAAATCATTGGCGCAACAGAAAAGAGCTAGAGACTTAAAAATTTATATTTAGATTCCTCTTTCATAATAATTTAATAAAAACAGTACTTTGGATTTCACAAATTAAAATTTTAGTGGAAATTCATGATTTCTAGTTTTTGTCTTAAAAATTAAGGAAGCAAGATGGATTAAGTAGGCTAATAAATAAGGCTAGGATATCTATATTTAAGTAGAATGGAGATCCGCTATAACCACGAAGATGTGGGAAGTTTCATTTGAATAACTATAAAACTAGAGCGATAGCGTATCTCCAAAGGGCAAGTTCAGAGCTCGCCTACTGCGTGTAGTGTAATTAAATTAATTCTCTCGCCCAAAATATTTAACTTAGCCACGTCAAACTTTCATTATGATTACTTACCTGTGTGCTGAATGTACATTTAAATTAAGAGCTTCATCGGCCATCAGCAAAAGAAGCTATGATTTATTCGGTAACTTAATGTGGTGCATTAGTAGCCCAGCGGCTAGTCGGGAGAGCCGATTTGATCAGGCGTTCCCTTAGCCGTCCGCACCGCGGTTTTATATATATGAACGCTGCGCGAGGAAGCAAGGCCCCAGTTCTCTCCAGACGCTGAATAGCACGCCATCTGTGTCAGGAGTCGCGTTGCGTCGGTATCATTGCTATAAACAGCCTCGGATGCCGTATTAAGTTACTCGGGATACGCATAACCATGAAATCATTTTCGAGTGAAGTGTTAATTGTGGGATGACTTTAATGACCTATCTTCAGTTTGCGTATGTCGTATTTTCACGTGCCGCCGCGGGACAGACATTCTACCATTATTTAGCGTGGTGTTTGATGTACATTATCATCAAATTATGGCGAGCATTCATTTAAACATTTAATTTGGACAGTTATAGTTGCATCAGCGCATTAGACTCTGAACTGCTCTGTTAGTCAGGTTGTGTGGATTCTTTTTTTTTTTTTCATCTGTGACTTTCAGAATACAAAGAACATATTATTTCACGATCGTTTTTGATTATGAATCCCAGACAATCTCCTAATTCCTCAGAGCTATAAGCTGTAGCCATAAGTGTATTTCTCAGGTGAAGTGGGCACTAGGAATTCTAATTACAGGCTTCACGTTTTGCTAATCACTTTGTGGTTGCCAAAATTGTAGTTAGAGAGCCAGTGTTGAGAACGGCAAAACAACAGCATATACAACAGTAAATTTTCTAACCGCCACCCCACATATGGTTAAATGGCCGGGAAGTGTTTCAACATTCAAACATTTATATAACAATTAATTTTCTACCCACCGCACCACATATGGTGAAACGGCCGGGAAGAAAAAACAAACTGAGTAAAGTGAAAGTGATTTTTAAATAATCGGATTCGGGAGTGAACTGCGACGCACAACTGAGTAATAGAACAGTGAAAGTGTTACATGTGCATGGACGACGCAAGTGGATTAACAACGCATCTGGATTGACGGAACTGGCACTGAGTCAAGCGGCGCTGCCGGCATCGCGAGAAGCCAGTTTCGCCGCACCGTAGTCATTCGCCGGAGCAGCCGGAGCAGCTGGAGCCGCGCCTGCAGTTGCGGGCCACGCAAACACACAACAGCCGTCGGAGTGCCATCTGCAATTCAGCGCGCTGCGTCGCATCAGTAATCGTGGTACGCCACGCCGGCAACGCCATACGTCGTGTAGAAGGAACTAAGTTAAGGGGAAAAACTGTTAAAAATTTTACTAACCTGCACTAAAAGACTGCCGGCGATGGAACCGCCAAAAGAAACTGAGGTTAAACTTAAATCAGAACCTATGTCTGTTGAGGGAACTGTAAATCCAGACAACGGTTCAAGTGTAAATATGCATGAAAATAGTAATGTTAAAGTGAAATGTGAAGTATTGTCTCCTGGCAGTAGAGTAAAAAGGGGCAATGATTCAATAATAGAGACCCCTGTAGTAAAGCAGAAATTAGAAATTGTTAATTTATTGGATGATAGTTTATCTGATGAGTTAAAAACGAAACAATCATTAGAGGTAGTAGAGTTTAAAAAGGATAAGTTAGATATGACTGATCAATCAGAAGTTTCATTTAGTTTTGATGATTCTGGTATTGGAGCCAGTTTTTCGTCACCTGAGTGTGATAAGAAGCCAGCTAGTGAGCAACCCAGAGATACTAAGGCTATGGATTTAAATGTAATATTACAAGCAATAGCTGCGAGTAAAGCAAAAATGACAGCTGAATTAAAGTCTGAGATTGTAGCCAGCCAAACAAATTTTAATAAACGGTTTGAGGCAATGGACAATAAATTAGAATCCAATAATGCTGAATTAAAGTATGAGATTGTGGCCAGCCAAACTAATTTTAATAAATGATTGGACGTAATGGACGATACCTTCAAGGCTGGTTGCAATAAGTTGAAAGAGGATCTGGACAGTTTGAATTGTTGTTGTTGTTGTTGTGGTCTTCAGTCCTGAGACTGGTTTGATGCAGCTCTCCATGCTACTCTATCCTGTGCAAGCTTTTTCATCTCCCAGTACCTACTGCAACCTACATCCTTCTGAATCTGCTTAGTGTATTCATCTCTTGGTCTCCCTCTACGATTTTTACCCTCCACGCTGCCCTCCAATACTAAATTGGTGATCCCTTGATGCCTCAGAACATGTCCTACCAACCGATCCCTTCTTCTGGTCAAGTTGTGCCACAAACTTCTCTTCTCCCCAATCCTATTCAATACTTCCTCATTAGTTATGTGATCTACCCATCTAATCTTCAGCATTCTTCTGTAGCACCACATTTCGAAAGCTTCTATTCTCTTCTTGTCCAAACTATTTATCGTCCATGTTTCACTTCCATACATGGCTACACTCCATACGAATACTTTCAGAAATGACTTCCTGACACTTAAATCAATACTGGATGTTAACAAATTTCTCTTCTTCAGAAACGCTTTCCTTGCCATTGCCAGCCTACATTTTATATCCTCTCTACTTCGACCATCATCAGTTATTTTGCTCCCCAAATAGCAAAACTCCTTTACTACTTTAAGTGCCTCATTTCCTAATCTAATTCCCTCAGCATCACCCGACTTAATTAGACTACATTCCATTATCCTTGTTTTGCTTTTGTTGATGTTCATCTTATATCCTCCTTTCAAGACACTGTCCATTCCATTCAACTGCTCTTCCAAGTCCTTTGCTGTCTCTGACAGAATTACAATGTCATCGGCAAACCTCAAAGTTTTTATTTCTTCTCCATGAATTTTAATACCTACTCCGAATTTTTCTTTTGTTTCCTTTACTGCTTGCTCAATATACAGATTGAACAACATCGGGGAGAGGCTACAACCCTGTCTTACTCCCTTCCCAACCACTGCTTCCCTTTCATGTCCCTCGACTCTTATAACTGCCATCTGGTTTCTGTACAAATTGTAAATAGCCTTTCGCTCCCTGTATTTTACCCCTGCCACCTTTAGAATTTTAAAGAGAGTATTCCAGTCAACATTGTCAAAAGCTTTCTCTAAGTCTACAAATGCTAGAAACGTAGGTTTGCCTTTCCTTAATCTTTCTTCTAAGATAAGTCGTAAGGTCTGTATTGCCTCACGTGTTCCAGTGTTTCTACGGAATCCAAACTGATCTTCCCCGAGGTTGGCTTCTACTAGTTTTTCCATCTGTCTGTAAAGAATTCGTGTTAGTATTTTGCAGCTGTGACTTATTAAACTGATAGTTCGGTAATTTTCACATCTGTCAACACCTGCTTTCTTTGGGATTGGAATTATTATATTCTTCTTGAAGTCTGAGGGTATTTCGCCTGTTTCATACATCTTGCTCACCAGATGGTAGAGTTTTGTCAGGACTGGCTCCCCCACGGCCGTCAGTAGTTCCAATGGAATATTGTCTACTCCGGGGGCCTTGTTTCGACTCAGGTCTTTCAGTGCTCTGTCAAACTCTTCACGCAGTATCATATCTCCCATTTCATCTTCATCTACATCCTCTTCCATTTCCATAATATTGTCCTCAAGTACATCGCCCTTGTATAGACCCTCTATATACTCCTTCCACCTTTCTGCTTTCCCTTCTTTGCTTAGAACTGGGTTTCCATCTGAGCTCTTGATATTCATACAAGTCGTTCTCTTATCTCCAAAGGTCTCTTTAATTTTCCTATAGGCGGTATCTATCTTACCCCTAGTGAGATAGGCCTCTACATCCTTACATTTGTCCTCTAGCCATCCCTGCTTAGCCATTTTGCACTTCCTGTCGATCTCATTTTTGAGACGTTTGTATTCCTTTTTGCCTGTTTCACTTGCTGCATTTTTATATTTTCTCCTTTCATCAAGTAAATTCAATATTTCTTCTGTTACCCAAGGATTTCTACTAGCCCTCATCTTTTTACCTACTTGATCCTCTGCTGCCTTCACTACTTCATCCCTCAAAGCTACCCATTCTTCTTCTACTGTATTTATTTCCCCCACCCCTGTCAATTGCTCCCTTATGCTCTCCCTGAATCTCTGTACAACCTCTGGTTCTTTTAGTTTATCCAGGTCCCATCTCCTTAAATTCCCACCTTTTTGCAGTTTCTTCAGTTTTAATCTACAGGTCATAACCAATAGATTGTGGTCAGAGTCCACATCTGCCCCTGGAAATGTCTTACAATTTAAAACCTGGTTCCTAAATCTCTGTCTTACCATTATATAATCTATCTGATACCTTTTAGTATCTCCAGGGTTCTTCCATGTATACAACCTTCTTTCATGATTCTTAAACCAAGTGTTAGTTATGATTATGTTGTGCTCTGTGCAAAATTCGACCAGGCGGCTTCCTCTTTCATTTCTGTCCCCCAATCCATATTCACCTACTACGTTTCCTTCTCTCCCTTTTCCTACTACCGAATTCCAGTCACCCATGACTATTAAATTTTCGTCTCCCTTCACAATCTGAATAATTTCTTTTATTTCATCATACATTTCTTCAATTTCTTCGTCATCTGCAGAGCTAGTTGGCATATAAACTTGTACTACTGTAGTAGGCGTGGGCTTCGTATCTATCTTGGCCACAATAATGCGTTCACTATGCTGTTTGTAGTAGCTTACCCGCATTCCTATTTTCCTATTCATTATTAAACCTACTCCTGCATTACCCCTATTTGATTTTGTGTTTATAACCCTGTAGTCACCTGACCAGAAGTCTTGTTCCTCCTGCCACCGAACTTCACTAATTCCCACTATATCTAACTTCAACCTATCCATTTCCCTTTTTAAATTTTCTAACCTACCTGCCCGATTAAGGGATCTGACATTCCACGCTCCGATCCGTAGAACGCCAGTTTTCTTTTTCCTGATAATGACATCCTCTTGAGTAGTCCCCGCCCGGAGATCCGAATGGGGGACTATTTTACCTCCGGAATATTTTACCCAAGAGGACGCTATCATCATGTAATCATACAGTAAAGCTGCATGCCCTCGGGAAAAATTACGGCTGTAGTTTCCCCTTGCTTTCAGCCGTTCGCAGTACCAGCACAGCAAGGCCGTTTTGGTTATTGTTACAAGGCCAGATCAATCAATCATCCAGACTGTTGCCCTTGCAACTACTGAAAAGGCTGCTGCCCCTCTTCAGGAACCACACGTTTGTCTGGCCTCTCAACAGATACCCTTCCGTTGTGGTTGCACCTACGGTACGGCTATCTGTATCGCTGAGGCACGCAAGCCTCCCCACCAACGGCAAGGTCCATGGTTCATAGGGGGGGGGGGGGGGTTTGAATTATAAAATTGATTACAATCATGAGGATATTAAGAAAAAGGTTGCTCAACAATTTTCTGAAATGTATAAAACAGTAAAATCCGAAGTTGCTGAGGTTCGCAAAGACTTCCAAATGGAAGATGCGAAGCTGGAGCACAAGTTAACAGAAAAGATCGAGGCGGAGTCTGAACTGTGCTCAGATAGGTTTGAAGATGTTAATATAAAAGTAAACATATGTCAAGCAGAAGTAGACGCAATCAAAACTGATACTGCTCATATTGTGCAAAGAGTAGATAATGTTGAAATGAGAGTAGAAAATATCAGTACTAACATTGCCAACATTGAGAATAAAGTAGCTTCAGTAACTTCTGGTAATAGTAGTATACAACAAGTTGTAGCTGCAAACGCCGCTTTTATCGGTTGTCGGCAGTTCTTGTGGTTCGATCCAGATAAAAATATCCACCCGCTAGATTTCTGGAACGATTTTGAAGATGTGATTCCACCAACTTGGTCTGAACGAGAGAAAATCTCATTTATTGGAAGCCATTTAGCAGGTGACGCCATGCGTTGGTCAGCTGATGGTATGTTGAAGTGTAAAACATTAGCGGAATTTAAAACAGCTTTCATTAATGAGTATTGGTCTAGCAATAAGCAAAATGAAGAGTTGAGAGAATTTTGGAGTGGAAAACGCTTCAATGCAGGCAAGGAATCTATTAAAGAGTTTGCTAGTTCATGGATTTCACGTTTGTCACATTTGGCCGAAAAGCTAAAACCTGAAATAATAATACTAGGTCTTGAAGCCAAACTGCCATGGTATTGGCAAACTAGAATTATATCAGCCCCTAGAGACAATCTGGATCGTTTCATTGAGTATCTGGAACGTGTAGAACGTGTTGCTGCCAATGAGGAGCAAGCACGTAATAACAGAAATGCTAATAACACTAGTAGTAATTTTAAGAACGAGCAGAATGGCAATGTAAACATCAGAACAGTAGGTGTTCGCCATCCTAAGAGAGGTAGGAATTGGAGAAATAATTATCAGAACCAGCAAGGGCATCCAAATGATAGTAATTTTGTTCCGAACAGAATTATGCAGGTAAACAACAGTGCGAAAAGCAATGCTGTGCCAGTTAACTATAATGGAAATAAAGGAAACAGCAGCAGGCCGAGGCAGGAAAACTAGTTCCCGTCTATGAGGACACTGGCGCTCACCAGGCGGTTACTATTCCTAAGCCAGTAATTGCAATAATTGGTAAGACAGATCAGAATACTCAAACTGAACATGTGGATGAAGTGTCGGTAGCATCTAAGGATACAATAGAAATATTAGATCACTCACAGTATTTGATAGATACCGTGTTAGAGACGCTTTCTAAGTGGGAAGAGAAAGAGAAGGCGCAGCAGTGTAACGATAGGGAGGAGCTACAAAATACTGAATTGTCAGGTGAAGAAGCAGAAGAAATTCATGCTTATATTTACGGTGAAGATGATGTGCTCGTATCTAAAGTACCTGTGCAGGATGTTGATACTGTACTAATAGATTTAGGAAAGGAGGTAAGTGAGAATGTAGAGGGTAACCTGTTGGGGGTCGATGAACCCAGTAGCTGTGACCAGTTGTCACTGGAGAAGGAACCCGACGATAATAGTAAAAGTGGTTTAGCTGTAACTAGTGTTATGCCCGGTCTGGGGGCGCAGAATCGCTCAGACTACAGTAATTTGGGTCATGTTCAGCAAACTAAATGTAATGAAGTCGTGCGGTGTTTCGATTTGAAATTAATAGACCGACTGGAAAAGGCAGCTGAAAATGTAATTCAGGAAACCCCTACACACTGTGATCTAAATGTAATGAAGACAGATGTCGATCACTTTAATTGGAGACAAATCCAAAAGGAACTATTAGATGAATTTGAGGAACCACCTGTACAACCTAGAATAAGCCACCCTATAATAATAGTGACTATGTTGGGTATCAATGTACGTTGTCTCTTAGACAGTGGAAGTGAGGTGAGTGCGATATCTCAGTCCTTCTTTGATGCATTACCTGGTAAAGACAAGCTTACAGTAATGAGGGTATCAGGACTAAGAATAATTGGTGCTACTGGCAAGGTGTCAAAAACGGTAAAGCAAGAAGCCTTGCTTCCCCTTAACATTAATGGTAATTTAATTGATCATCCATGTTTAATTGTAAACAATCTCAGTATTGAGGTTTTAATTGGCATAGATTTCTTATCAAAATATCAGAGTGTTGTTGACTTTGAAAGAAGCCAGTTAAAAATGGCCTTGCCAATAACCAGAGTAATTACAGTACCTTTTAGTGATAACCATGTAGTAACTAATGATGAAACTTGGGAGCTGCCTATACGAGTTCTGAAAAATAGGAGATATTGGGACGAAGGTGTTTATCTTAGTACAAGTAAGCTAAACACAGAAGAAGAAGAAGCAATTATTTTGGATAAAATAGAAACTAAATTGCAGAAAATCGATAAAATTTCAGCTAATCAGAAGGAAGAACTGAGACAGGTTCTAAAAAGGCATCATAAGATATTTTCAGATCGACGTGGCGTGGTCAAAGGTTATGAATGAATTCTGTAGGGAGGAGGTTGTTCTGTAACCTCTACACAGTGCGGCAGCTGTGCAGTCCCAGCTGTGTGAGATCTTCTTTCCTTTTCAGGTCTCATTCATTCTTCATCTTTCCTATCCACAAAAATTTCGACTCTTCTTTCCAATACAAAAGATTTTCCGTCATGACTATCATGCCATGAGTTCTGTAACCATTCTATCTACCGATTAGTGAAAAAAAAACCTAATGTGACAAACCTAACAGTGACGTTAACAGCAGAGAAGTATGATGTAATTAAGATGCAAAGGTATTTGAGTAACAAGTATGTATAGAACCCTGGTAATATTGTAAGTATAAAGTGTTGTTTTATTGGAAATGGTCCACCAACAGTAATTTAAAAAGATATACAAATTCGTGTACGAGCAGGATCTGAAGTGGCAGTGAAACCCGTTGTATGCTGTAGAGCTAAGAGATTGCTTAGTGTTATGAAAAAATATGCAGATAAGTTGTAAGAATGAACTCACCTTGTGCAGCAAGGAATGGGAGTGTCATAGAATTGAGCAGTGTTTGTGGTTGAGACGTGAAGGACACGTCCCTGAAGTATTTATAAGGTTGGAGCTGGCCATTATTTCGGTGTAGTGTGTGACAGGACACACGTACACGTATTGAGGTTATGAGTTGGAGGCGTGAATGCGACCATAGGTACCCTTATGTTAGATGAGACAGAGCAGCTCATGGTGTCCTATAGGTTTAAAGAATTTAGCATTACGCTCGTCCAAAATTCCTTGATGCACTTTAGTGGTAGGTCGAGAGAGACTACCTGTGGTTTCAGCGTCCGATCGAGTGGAAATGGATTGCCACGTGAGCAAACTAATCAGCTGCAATACACTATAGATATGAAATAAATGTGCTGTCCTATGGTTTAAATGTTAATACAGTGAGTGTTAAATAAGTACATACACTAGCAACATATTTGAGTAACATAATGGCAGATGTGAAACATTATTTATAGCTCAGCATAAATACACTTCGATGAAGTAAGTACATAATTGCAACTGACACAGCAGCAGAGGACCAATAAATGGATTTAGTAGTCAACTAAACGTAGTGTGTTTTGAACACTCAGAATTGTTCTATTACCAAAAGTTACTCTCATGTACAAAGAAGCTGAGAAAACAACCACTAATCAAATATACTCATACTATCTCTAAGAATAAGGTACTCAAAGATGAGTCAGCTAAGTGAATAAAATACAGATTTGTCAGGAATGTACCGAGCATTGGTTCAGTGTTCCGGCACAGAAATAATAGATTGAGATTAAATAAGATTTATGATTGTATGCCTTGAGCATAGATTTTCTCTAGTACGTGACTAACGGCGTTTTGAGCCATTTGTTTACCGATTTTATGACAGTCAAGTAACCATGAGAGTAAAATTAAAAAGGTTCTGTTAACTTTGTTCCAGTAACATATTGAAAGATAAAATGTATGTATCCCCATTTCATTGTGACCCACCCTTAGATGTTAAGTGAACAGAGTCTGAGGCACTCTTTTTGTTTGTTCTACAGGACAAACCAGATAATGGCAACGTGGTAGATGCGTGAAAACGTGGAGTGACTTGGACACAACTCACAGTGACCCCTCCCCTTTCCCCATGTAATTTAGAGTGAAGGACACACACCATAGCAACTTCCCCTCCTCTACCCCTGTGAATGGAAGTGTAGAACGCCAGCCAAAGCGGCTACAACCACGTGTGTAAAAATTATTTGTGAAATTTTCTTTCTGGTTTGGAAAAGACTGCTAAGATATAACCATCTGTTTATGTATCTTGAATAACTGTTATTTTCTTTGAATTTGTGTATGTAAAAATGTATTTAATGGATTTAAGATCCTCATAATTTTACATATTTTTATGTGTTTGTTTGTCTAAGGCAATATGTATCCCGAAGTGTTTAATTGATTTTGCTTAAATTTTGAACGATAAAATTGTTTAAGAGGCAGTGAACATGCCAGAAATTTAAATAATTAAAGTAGGTAATCATATTTATATATGTTTACAATTCAATTTTAATTTTTCATAGGGAGTTAAGCTGTACTCTTGCTTCCCTTTTTGTAATTGAATTTTTTTTTCGTTCATTAACATTCAAAAACAAAATATTTAAGTAGAGGGTGATGTAGGGAAGCAGCCTACTCACGCCATAGCAAATTCACGTCAGTCCTTCCATTGTGTGCCAGCCAGTCCACTGTAACTAGCTCTGACGTCATAAATGTTGTGCAATACTTTAAAAATCAAGTAACTAACCTAAAATGTTTCTATCATGTCAGGAGTAATACTAAATTAATATGTGTTGAATATCAGTTCGATAACTTAAACCATTTTCGAAATTTGGATGTTTTCGTGTAAAAATCATTGGCGCAACAGAAAAGAGCTAGAGAATTAAAAATTTATATTTAGATTCCTCTTTCATAATAATTTAATAAAAACAGTACTTTGGATTTCACAAATTAAAATTTTAGTGGAAATTCATGATTTTCTAGTTTTTGTCTTAAAAATTAAGGAAGCAAGATAGATTAAGTAGGCTAATAAATAAGGCTAGGATGTTTTTATTTAAGTAGAATGGAGATCCGCCATAACCACAAAGATGTGAGAAGTTTCATTTGAATAACTATAAAACTAAAGCGATAGCGTATCTCCAAAGGGCAAGTTCAGAGCTCGCCTACTGCGTGTAGTGTAATTAAATTAATTCTCTCGCCCACAATATTTAACTTAGCCACGTCAAACTTTTATTATGATTACTTACCTGTGTGCTGAATGCACATTTAAATTAAGAGCTTCATCGGCCATCAGCAAAAGAAGCTATGATTTATTCGGTAATTTAATGTGGTGCATTACTAGCCCAGCGGCTAGTCGGGAGAGCCGATTTGATCAGGCGTTCCCTTAGCCGTCCGCACCGCGGTTTTATATATATGAACGCTGCGCGAGGAAGCAAAGCCCCAGTTCTCTCCAGACGCTGAATAGTACGCCATCTGTGTTGGGAGTCGCGTTGCGTCGGTATCATTGCTATAAACTGCCTCGGATGCCGTATTAAGTTATTCGGGATACGCATAACCATGAAATCATTTTCGAGTGAAGTGTTAATTCTGGGATGACTTTAATGACCTATCTTCAGTTTGCGTATGTCGTATTTTCACGTGCCGCCGCGGGACAGACATTCTACCATTATTTAGCGTGGTGTTTGATGTACATTATTATCAAATTATGGCGAGCATTCATTTAAACATTTAATTTGGACAGTTATAGTTGCATCAGCGCATTAGACTCTGAACTGCTCTGTTAGTCAGGTTGTGTGGATTCTTTTTTTTTTTTTTTCATCTGTGACTTTCAGAATACAGAGAACATATTATTTCACGATCGTTTTTGATTATGAATCCCAGACAATCTCCTAATTCCTCAGAGCTATAAGCTGTAGCCATAAGTGTATTTCTCAGGTGAAGTGGGCACTAGGAATTCTAATTACAGGTTTTACATTTTGCTAATCACTTTCTGGTTGCCAAAATTGTAGTTAGAGAGCCAGTGTTGAGAACGGCAAAACAACAGCATATACAACAGTAAATTTTCTAACCGCCATGCCACATATGGTTAAACGGCCGGGAAGTGTTTCAACATTCAAACATATAACAATTAATTTTCTACCCGCCGTCCCACAGCACACACTCCATTGACAATATCGAGAGAAATTTCACTACTTTACAGATGTCTTCAAAAGTCAATTGATGGACATGCTAGAAGAAATATCTGTACAAATCTACATTCATAAGACTAAGCTCCCAGAACAAATGGTAAACCAACAAATAGAATCGTGCAGCAGAAAATCACAGAAAATTTCCATAGAACCTTAATCAGCACATGAAAGGCACTCCACCATGCATTAATCATCAAATACGCGACTACAAATGATTCGTAGAAACTTTCATTAATCGCAATCTATACAATGAGAATTCTAACCGCAGAATAATATTGTATGTAGATTTCACTGAAATACAAATTAAACAATGTGTTTACTTTTAAATAGAACTGAAAGGAAATGAAATATTTATTGTAAGGCTGGGATGAGATAGAACATTGTTTTACACTGGATATAGTCATTGATCTTAATACAATCGTGAAGTAAATTGAACACATCAAAGATTATATAAGACATAATAAAATTCGTTGCATCAACATCTGTCAAAATTGTGATAATATTTACGATAAATAAGCCAATGTGACATACAGTGTAATTCATTGAGGAACTTCACCACTGTATATAAAATATCGTTGTCACGTGAATCACATCATGCTGGGTAGTGAATTAAGGAAAATATGTATTATGCATATATGTTGACATAATACAGGAAGGTGTAACTACAATTCTGTCATATTTTAACGCAGTTCTGAGATAAATGTAAGTGTTAGAACATAAATAGAACTGTCCACACTAAACACATCCTAAATATAAAATACGTAAGTAGTTACCATATAAACCGT
This sequence comes from Schistocerca serialis cubense, assembly GCF_023864345.2. Lineage (NCBI taxonomy): Eukaryota > Metazoa > Arthropoda > Insecta > Orthoptera > Acrididae > Schistocerca > Schistocerca serialis. The sequence continues at coordinate 560,465,547 of NC_064638.1, read as the reverse complement.
ACTATTACTGGTAAGCTACATTTCTTATCTAAATTCGACGCATCGACTCGTTAAAAATTTTATTCTCTGCAACAGGTGGCATCTGAAAATAGGCAAAGCCCAAAACCTGTCAGCCAAAACTAAATAACTAGCAGCTCTGGTGTAAACTTCTAAAAACGTAATTTTTTCAGCTCTTGAAAGAGGAATATCAAAGAAAATTGAACGGTTGCAGATCGTATGTAGTAGCTAATAGTGGTATTGGTTTTATCATTTCTTGGACGAATTACTTTTAAACGATATATTCGAAATCGGATTTCAGCATTCTGGAAAAGGTATATTCCCAGTATCACTTAATAAGCTAAAGTCTCGGAAGCAGTTCGCCTGCTTTAAAAAAGAACGCATCCAGGATGCTCTATTTCTTTTTTTCTTGCTAATTTTTTTCCTTGTAGAATGCAAATCTAGGAGAGCTCCACTCACATCCATTATCATTCTTTTGTTCATTACGAGGCCATAGCGTTGCTCATGTAAACACATTTGGTACGGAAATGTTTTGCCGCAAACATTGCTGGGAAACAGTGGCCAGCAGTGTTGCCGTACATTTGGCTGTAATTCACGTGGCCATGATATTGCCAGACAACATTGCTGGCCTATATTGTCAGCAAACGCTAATTTTTATAGTCCATGTAAACCTACTTTTACGTGGTGTACAGGTGAAGGGGACTAGTGATGATCGAATAAGATTCGTAATGCTACATTACCAATTATGAGATGATCATTTTTTCTGTTACATAAGTTTTACTTAGCACATATCTTCCGATACTACAATCGAAAACAGAAAAACCAATTTATAAACACAGAATTTAAAGATGTAACCACTTCCACTTCATAAGGCATACTTTAAAGTAAACATAAAGCAAAATATTGTCCATGGCCGTGGATGAGCATATGGTACATACATTAATACGTACATTAACACATTAATCCTTGTTCCATAGACCATGAATACGACATTTTGTAATGATGTGGAATGTGTCACTTTAACATAAGTTTTCTTTACACAAAATAATTAATTAATTATTCTTTTTACAGTTACTTCTTCATATCTAAGAATTCCTCTATTGATTAGAAGGAGTTATCATTCAGCTATTCTTTTAATTTGCTTTTACATGTTGGTTGACTATCTGTTTGACTTTTAATACTATTTGGGAAATGACCAAATACTTTTGTGACAGCATAATTCAGCCCTTTCTGTGACAAAGTGAGGTTTAATCCAGAATAGTGAATATAATCCTTTCTTCTATTGTTGTAGCTATGCACTTCGCTGTTATTTTTGAATTGGGATGGGTTATTAATTACAAATTTCATAAGTGATTCTATGTATTGCGACAGTACTGTGAATATCCCGAGTTCCTTAATTTTCTGCAAGGTGATCTGGGGTGGGCTCCAGCTACTATTCTTATTACATGCTTTTGTTCAATGAATACTTTCTCTCATAATGACGAATTGGACCAAAATATGATGCAATAGGAAAGCAGTGAATGAAAACAGGCATAGCAGGCTAATTCAGTGATATGTTTATTATCAAAATTTGCAATCATCCAAATAGCATAAGTAGCTGAACCTAACCGTTTCAGCAAGTCATTGATGTATTTCTTTCAATTCAATTTCTCATGAATGCACACACCCAGAAATTATGAGTAGTCTGCCTTAGCAACAGACTTCCATTCATGGTCTATATTTATCAATGGTTTTATGCCATTTACTGCACAGAATTGTATAAACTGTGTTTTCTCAAAATTTAGTGAGAGTCCATTTGCAGAGAACCGCTTAATAATTTTATGAAAGACAGTATTTGCAATTTCCTCAGCTGATTCTTGCTTCTTGGGTGTGATTACTATACTTGTATCATCAGAAAAAAGGACTAGCTTTGAATCTTCATGAATATAGAGTGGCAAGTCGTTAATACATATTAAGAACAATAAGTGACCCAAGATTGAACCCTGTGGAATACCATTCTTGATACCTCCCCAGTTAAAGGACTCTGCTGGTTTTTGCAGACTGTACTGCTAATTTCAACCCTCTGCATTCTTCCAGCTAAGTATGAATTAAACCATTTGTGCAGTGTCCCAGTCATACCACAATACTTAAGCTTATCAAGAAGAATTTCATGAGGCATATAATCAAAAGCCATTGAGAGATCAGAAAATATCCCAATGGGTGATGTTTGATTATTCAGTGCATTTAATATTCGATCATTGAAAGCATGTATAGCATTTTCTGTTGAAAAGCCTTTCTGAAAACCAAATTGACATTTTGTTAGTACTTCATTTTTACAAATATGTGATGTTACTCTTGAATACATTACTTTTTCAAGGATTTGGGATAAATCTGTCAGAAGTGTGATTGGGCGGTAGTTGTTACCATCAGATCTATCCCTTTTTTTATACAATGGTTTAACAATAGCGTATTTCAGTCTATCTGGAAAAATGCCCTGTTTCAATGAGCTACTACAAATGTGGCTGAGAATCCTACATATTTGTTGGGAACAAGCTTTTAGCACTCTGTCGGAAATGCCATCAATTCCATGTGAGCTTTTACTTTTGAGTAAATTTATTATTTTCCTAATTTCAGTAGGAGGGGTGGATTGAATTTCAATTTTATGAAATTGCATAGGTACTGCCTCTTCCATATATTGTCTTACATTTTCTAATGAATAGTTGGATCCTATTTTCTCTACAAAACTTAAAAAATGATTATAAAATTTTTTTCTAATTCTAACTTCTTGTTAATAAACTTTTCATTGTGTTCGATAGAAATACAGTCTTCCTATGTTCTCATTTGCCCTGTTTCCATTTTCACAATATTCCAAATTGTTTTGATTTGATCATCAGATATGCTAATCTCAGACATAATGCACATACTTCTGAACTTTTTAATTTTTCTTAATACAGTGTAGTAGTTTTTATAATGTTTCACTCTTTCAGGATCATTACTCCTCCTAGCTATAATATACATTTCCCTTTTCTGTTAACAAGATATTTTTATTCCTTCAGTAAGCCTGGGGTTTTTACATGGTTTATTACAACTATATTTCACTGTTTTCTTAGGGAAACTGTTTTCAAATATACTCACAAAGGTATCATGAAATAGGTTAAATTTTAAATTAGCTTCATGTTTCCTGCACACCTCATCCCAGTCTAACTGTTGCAAGCTTTCCCTAAAATTTTGAATTGTTAAATCGTTAATGCAATGCAGTATTTTGGAGGGCTGTTTTGCAATACTATATGGAGATATATCATATAACGCAACTAGCTGGGCATCATGATCAGACAGACCATTCTTAACAGGAAAAGTTTTTATTTGATTAAATTTATCTTGGTCTATGAAAACGTTATTTATTACTGTGCTGCTTTCCTGTACCACTCGAGTAGGAAACTCAATAACTGATGTCAAATTGGAAGAACCAAGTAATACTGCAAGGTGAAGCTTTCTATTGGGCTCTTTCAGAAAATTTACGTTGAAATCCCCACAAACAGTAATTTGCTTTCCTTTGTCTGACAGGCAGCACAACAAAGAATCCAAGGTTTAAAAAAATAGTTGAAAATTTCCCAATGCAGACCTATACATGGCTACAATTATAAAAGTGGCATTATTTAGTTTAAGCTCACATGCACATGCTTCTATATGTTGCACTACACAAAATTTTTTAGTTTCCAAATTTTTCACACTATGACTGATTTTAACAACCAGGTGCGACAATAAAGTAATGAGACTGATGTGAAAAAATGTTGCTTACCGTTTTAGTCAAGTTTGCTGTTGCCTCCTTCAAAATAGATCCCTTCTGATTGTACATAATTTTTCCAGCGCTTCTGCCATTGATGGTAACATTTCTGGAACTCATCATCTGTAATATCCTCCAAGACCCTCGTCACAGATTTCTGGACATCTTGTGTTGTTTGAAAATGGTGTCCCTTGACCGCCATTTTGACTCTTGAAAATAGAAAAAAGTCGTACAGAGCGATGTCTGGTGAATAAGGTAGCTGTGGTAGTACTGAAATTTGTTTTGAGGTTAAAAATTGCTGTACTGAGAGAGTAGAATGGGATGGCCCATTATCGTGATGCAGAATCCAATTATCAGCAATGTTGGCACGGACATGAAGAACTCTTTTACAAAGTCTTTCTACAATTTCTTTGTAGTAATATTGATTAACTGTTTGTCCAGGAGGCACCCACTCTTTATGGACAATTCCTTTGGAATCAATGAAGCACACAAGCATGCATTTCACTTTTGACTTTGACATGCGAGCTTTTTTTGGTTTGGGTGATCCCTTTGAGCACCATTGCGAACGCTGGCGTTCTGTCTCAGGATCGTACTGAAAAAAACCAACTTTCATCACCAATGATAACACAGCTCAACAATTCTGGATTGGTTTCCGTTTGCTCTAACAGATCGGCTGCCACATTTTTCCGTGTTTCTCGCTGTTGTGGTGTGAGAGTTTTGGGGACTATTTTTGCACAAATCTTTTTCATACCAAGATCTTCAGTAATTATTAGACGAACCGTTTCTCGATTCATGTACAGTTCTTCTGCAATCATTTTCACGGATAATCTTTGATCAGATCATACGAGTTCACGCACCCTGGCCAAGTTGACACCAATCCGTGAGGTTGATTATCGTCCACTGCAGTCTTGATCTTCAACATTCGTTCTGCCTTCACTAAACATTTTACGCCAACGATAAACTTGAGCTCTTGACATAACCTCCTCTCTAAAAGCCTTCTGAAGCTTACCGTAAGTTGTTGTCACATTTTCACCCAATTTAACGCAAAAAGAAATAGCATACCATTGCGCAGTATTATGCTGTTCCATTTCTGTGACGAGAGACACAAACACATGTTAACTTATTACACACAACTCATGACTGCGCAGTTGCATCGATGTGCTGCTTGGACTACAAGCAGCTTATAGACCAAGGTCAAAGATATTGTGCCTACGCAAGCCTGCAGGGTTGCCACATTTTGCAAAGAAAATCAGTCTCATTACTTTATTGTCGCACCTCGTATATGGCAACTCGTCATCTCTCCGTAGTGTCTCTACTTACATGTGCTGAAAGTTTGTATCCATCTACATTTACCATTTCCATACACATAATGTATCTAAGTTGTGTTGTTATACTAACTAAAAGTACAGGGCTACGCATGAATATAGGTGAAATTAGTTGTACACGGATTCTCGAGTCATACCTAGCACTACATATCCACACCCCTTGTACAGGGTGCCTTCATCTTTGCATATTATGGTATGTTATATGTTTACATTACATATACATGATATAGCCATCCAAAGTTATGAAACATACTTTATTTTATTTTAATTTTAAAGTATGCTTTTGACAAGTAGAAGAGATACGATTTTTAAATTATATGTTTGTAATTATATATATATATATATATATATATATATATATATATATGTTTTACATTGTTTCTGGACATGGACGACGTTGGCCGATACAGGCCATATTGAATATTTTGTGATTGCATCAGAGAGAAAATAAAAAAAATATAAAACAGTCAATTGTGGTACTCCATACATGAAACATCATTTCTTATAGGAAGTGATAATGTTGTGTCAATGAGTTTTTCGTTATAAACAGACTCCCATCACGCTTTATGCAGGCTTTGGACTGCTAAATGGCAAGAGCAAACTGTCATCTAGGCATGTTTAAAATCATTTTTTATTTTTTATATTTCTTTATTTTTTGTATTTAATTTTTTAAGTTTTATATACTTAATTCTTAAATTTCTAAGTTACTATGAGTATTTACACGTTGTACATTCTTTTCATGTGTATCGTCCAACACTAACATTTGGCTTAATTCTAATTTTTGGGCGTAAGAGATTGCTTTCAAACAAGCACTAATGTCACCATTCATCACGTTTCGTATAAGTTGTTTTCTTTCGTTTGCCTTCCATAATTAATTCCGACCTCGCTAACGCACATGCCGAGTTCTCTGCTTCGTCTTCATAGACTCAATCGCGTCTTTAGTTTTAGGATTCAGTTTTCCGATAAGTTATTAATTTTGTCGTTCCAACCTTCTACATTGTTGGTGGTACGACGGCGCCGTGTGTAGCAGTTCCAAAGACTGATCAGGTTTTCGTTATTTTCCAACCATCTATCCATAAAACAGTCGGAAAACTGAGAAAGCTTGGCGATATCGGATTCTTGTGAATGTATCACGAGCCACCCATCGCAAACATCTTCAGGTCGAAGGAATGCCAGAGCAGCAGGCTTGCGAATTTGCAGCCTTACTTCTTCGTTTTCTCTGTATTCACAAGTAAGTCCCAAGCCTTGCATTTTCCTCCAGAGAGATTTCTTCATATGGAAATAGCAGCCATGCACTTGAACCGACGGGATCACGACTTTTAGCGTAGAAATCGCAGCTGATTAGGAATCAACGGTGACATTATTAGGTTTCCATTCTAGTACATTATCTACATCATTGCGGAAAAACTGATCTTTTCTCTTTTTTTGGTAAGAATACAAAAGCCACTGGATAGATGTTTGTTCCGTACTTTGAACTTCCGAAGTCTGCATGAATAGTATATATTTGTGAAAATTGCTTGCTGCAGCATTTGAAGGTCCCATCCATAAAAAGGTCTTGTTTAGTCTTTAAAGCCTCTCTTCCCGCTTTTCCGCTAAAATCTATGCTCCTGTATCCAAAGCTGTCATCGGTTAAAAGAAAACTGCTGCCGTCATTCATGGTTAGCAACTTTGCTTGAAGACCAACTTCTTGTCATGTTTCTGGCTCTTTCTGATTGTAGTGTGATTTGGCTCGGTGCATTTATAACGTCCTCTTCGTTGCTTGCTGTTCTGTCATTATTTCGGAAGCAAAATCATGCCCTCGATTTTGCAAGTCGCCTATCTCTTCGGTATATATTTTAGAAATCGAAGGCTCTTCCTCTCGTGATCTCTTCTTCACCTGATACAACGTCTTTTTTACTTCTAAGCTAGTGTCATCCAGTGCCCCACATTCATGCTCGTCTGACCTAAGCACGATACAGCCTTTTGTCTTAAGCATTCCTCGACAATATGTTGTTCTACGTTTTGAACAACGCCATATCACAGTCCCATCTGCTTTGGTTCCCTTTACGATGTACGAGTAACCACCATAGTGGGTACATGGTTTACCGTGGGTGGTTGTTGACAGTTCCATATCGAACGTATAAGCACACAGAGACACCAGGCGAACGAGCTGAACACTCCCAAATTTAGACTCACACAGACAGTGACTAGCCAAGCGGTCAGTCACTTGAGTGAACGAGGACTTCCCGAGTGCAAGTAGGCCGTGCCGCACAGGGATCGTTTCCGGTGGATGACAACTCCGGGGGCGCAGGTGGGCTCTGCCTTGAGCAGGTAGCTTCCACCAAAACTGGGTGCGAATTTCACAATTGCTGGCTGGCTGCGATTTTCACTGGAGCGGTTTTCACATTTCAGGGGAATGTGTACACACGGGATGAGAATGAAGCAGTCAGCTTGCCTCACACTATCGTTCTGCAGTGAGAGTTAAGAAGCCACCCGAATAAATATTCCTTAAGTCAGAAATGCTTCTGAGGTTTCGTAAATGGCCACTTAGAACATCCGATCCAGAAAAACATTGAGTAACTCCTTATTTTATTTAGTGGTAGCATAATTGCGAGGCCATTACGTCTCTGGTAGCAAACAGCCTTATTGGTGCTTGTTCGAGATCGACATCAACACGCCCAGTACTCAGCAACTGACACCAATATACACCTGATGTGCCTCTAGGCAAACGTACACTGGCCACTCAGTCGTATTCACCACTACAGCCCCAGTCACATCGCTGCATTGCCAAACAACTTCATTCAGGGACGAAACCCGGACTGCTTACCAATCACATACCAGCTGCCTCGCAGATCGGAACATTATTCCCCTACGTGGATATGCCCCCATCCCCCAACTCGTCCACGGTGATCGGATGGAGGAAAAATCGAAAAGCATCGTCTACCACGTAAGGACAGACCTAACAAACGAGGATGTATCGATATTAATCACCACGAAGCAAGGATTACTGGCACACGCCAAAAATCAGACGTCGTCCTCCTAAATGGGAAGGTGGCTGACACAGCAGACACCTTTCAAGCAGTTTGTGAAATTTGTCCAGGTAAATGGAATTCATTATTTCTGTACCACAGGCTTACGATTATCTGAGGGCATTGTGGAGTATTCAACGGGAATTCTGTACTTCACGATCAGGGTTTGAAAGTTTGGCCCTTGTCTGAGAGCTGCACGAGGCTAAGGCGAAACTTGATTGGAAATTCGCTTGTACTTTTCAGTCGTTTCCGGATTGGGTACCTCACATCAGATTGATACATTTAGCCTTCGTCATCATCAATGACAGTTTGTAACACCATCACGAAATCACGTTTGTCAAGATACACACTTACATTACAGAATTAAACCAGAAACAACAACAACAATAGAAAATCACGAAGTAATATGATCATAAAGACTTCTTTAAATCTCCATTATTACATAAAATGTTAGAAACGTCCAGCGTCTACTGTAATGCACGTTTTCAGGACTCCTGAACAGAATAAAGGGATTCCTTCGATATAATTGCTCATGTTGTAACAAAGAGATATTTTAAATCTTATTGGATCATAGGAAGTTGTACACAGTCTTCATATTTAATTCATGCCAGGGAAAGAAGTCCACTGACGTGGAATCTGACGATGGTGTAAGCCAACTGATAACACCTTCACGTCCGATCCAGAGACCAGGGAAGAGGAGGTGAGCGCTTTCCTAGCCATAAACGAGTAGTGAACCGGACGTCTGACGTGCTAGGACGAAGTACATCTGCGGCTTCCACGTGTACTCCTAGGAGAGCCAGAATAACTTCGATAAGACAATTTATTTATCTGTTAACCATTAAGATTTCTTCAGTGGAGTAAGGATGTTGAACGTGTCTCAGCTAGTGCGTATTCCCAGCCGTCCAATTCAGCGAGTTTCTTACATTCAGTATTCCAGGATTTCCATGATTTGTAATCGGTGAAAAGAATTCCTCGAAGTAGGAACATACATTGACGTAAAAAAGTCACAACACCAAAAAATAATTAATACAAAGTAATGAAATTTCGGGAATACTTTTGCCTTGGTAACATATTTAAGTGATTGATGTTGCAAGATCACAGGTTAACGTAAGCACGAGGTAAGCCACTGCAACTGTGGAATGCTGGTACATTAATAATCGGTGTAGCCGTCAGAACATTGAATGTAAGCATGCAAATGTGCATACATTGTGTTTTTGAGGTACCAGGATGTCAGGTTGTGGTACGGAGTTCCATGGCTGTTGCACCTGGTCGGTCGATACGGGGATGGTTAATACTGTTTTGGATGACCCTGGAGCTAGCGTCTGATGATGTGTCATATGTGCTCTGTTGGAGACAGATCTGGTGGTCGAGCAGGTCGAGGAAACGTGACGACACTCTGTAGAACATGTTGGGCTCAACAGTGGTATGTGGGCGGACGTTGTCCTGTTCGAAAACACCCTCTGGATTACTGTTTAGGAATGGCAGCACAACAGAACGAATGACTAGACTGACGTACAGACTTGCAGTCAGGGTGCGTGGGGTAACCACGAGAGTACTCCTGCTGCCATACCAAATCGCACTCCAGACCATAACTCCAGGTCTACGTCCAGTGTGTGTAGCACGCAGACAGGTTGCTTGCAGGTCCTCAACTAGCCTTCTTCTAACCAACATACGGTTACTACTGGCACCAGGGCGGAGTCAGCTGTCATCAGAAAACAGAGCAGAATTCCATTCTGTCCTCCAACGAGCTCTCGCTTGACACCACTGGAGTCGCAAATGGCCGTGGTTTAGGGTAAGTGGAGTGTACGCTACAGGACGTCTGTGGCTCGGAGCTGTCCTTGAAGTAATCGATTTCTAACAGTCCGTTGTTTCACTGTGGAGCCAGGTGCTGCTCAGACTGCTACTGCAAATGCAGTACGATGCAGAAGAGCCATACGTCGAACACGATGGTATTCGCTCTTGATGTCCACAGCTCGTGGTCGAGCGACTAGCGTTGCTGCCTCTGGATCACCGGTTCCCGGGTTCGATTCCCGGCCGGGTCGAAGATTTTCTCCGCCCGGGGGGGGGGGGGGGTATTTGTGCTGTCCTCATCGTTTGGGAAAATTGGCGTGTCTGTACTGTGGAAATGTTGGCAATTTGTACGGGCGCTGATAACCGCACAGTTGAGCGCCCAAAAACCAAATATCATCATCACCAGTCTCTCTTTCTAGTGACACATGGCCGTCTGGAGCCCGATTCTCGTACGACCGTACATTACCGTGACCACCGCTGCCAGTAATCATTTATCATTTACAGAGGACACATTCCTGCCAGGTTATTGTGCAGTATCACAGAAGGAACATCCACCTTCTTGTGTCCTCATTACACGATCTCGTTCAAACACAATGAGGCGTTGTTAATGGCGCCTTTGTCCCCTTAAGCTTAAAGGCTTCCTTGACTAACGTCAACTCACCACATCCCATCTCAAAGGTAACTAACCTTCAGGACCGTTACAGCGTGTATTTAAAGCAAACCTCATTTGAATCTATGCTGCTAGCGCCGCTTTTATGCCACTAGGGCGAAATTTGAATAGACATCATCTTTCAGATGTAGAAACGCGCTTACCAACTTTCGTGTATGTCGCACAACTCCTTCTTGGTGTTGTGATTTTTTTTCTGTCAGCGTATTATCATGAAGTCGAATGAGAAGCAAGTAACACAATTACATGCGGGGCACTTGCATGGCAGATTCCATGCGTTACTCGTGGTACGGATGGAATTTGCGCGCAAAATGTGAATTACGCTTTGCCGACTTATTCCAGAGGTATTCGCTGTGTCTTTCAAGCTAATAAGTGGGTTCGGCAGAACATCCATTTCGTTCGCCCCTTTGGCTTGCTCACTGCGCTCTGCGTAGTATTCCCGTGTCCTTCCAATAACAATTTTTTTGCACATTTGTTGCATTGTCAGTCTTCTCATTCGGGGTACCTTTTCGCGTACAACTCATATATTCCCTTCGAGTTGCCTCTGCTTTATTCGTAAAGAACTAGCGCACATCTAGTTTCTCCCGGTTTGTGAAGGACATTCCCTTTTTCAAATCAAGCATCACCCGACATACGTGAACGACACAGACAGAATGAGAGCTGCATTTCCTGCGTGCTATTTCACGCCGGTATCGTGGCGCTGAAACGTGGTCCCCCCCCCCTCCCCCCCCTTATCCGACATGACTTATTTCATTATGTGTGTATCAAGTGAAGACCTTCCGTACAAGACAAAAATCGGTTTCATGTTCAATCAATAAATCCTAAGCTCTAAATATTGTAATTACTACGAAGCTAGTAATCGTATTTTAATGAGTGAATCGTCGTTGCAATCGCCTCTTTCAAAATTACTGCACTAGCTGCAAAAATTGCTATACCTCCATTTGAAAAAGCTTAGTTGGTACCGAAACCTATGTAATTAATATAGTTATGAAAAGGAACTGTACGTCATTTAGTGAGAAGTTTCTTATAGTAGAGTCAAAACAGAATCACGATAATCATTCTAAACCCTTTCGGAAGTGGGGAGAGCCAGCCACGACAAGTCTCTTCCAGCTGGTGTGCATGGTGTGTGAGACAGGCGAAATACTCTCAGACTTCAAGAATAATGCCATAATTTCAATTCCAAAGTAAGCAGGTGCTGACAGGTGTGGATATTACCGAACTATCACTATAATAAGTCGTGGATGAAAATTACTGACACGCGTTCCTTACAGAAGAATGGGAAAACTGGTAGAAATGGATGGCGAGGAAGATCCGTTTGGATTCGGGAGAAACGTAGAAACACGCAGAGGCCATACTGGCCCTACGACTTATCTTAGAAGATAGGTTAAGGAAAGGAAAAGCCTACGTTTGTAGCCTTTGTAGACTTAGAGAAAGAATACCGACTGGAATACTCCCTTTGTAATTCTGAAGGAGTATAAGTAAAATACTGAGGCCAGAGGCTATTTATAGCTTGTACAGAAACCAGATGACAGTTATAAGAGTCGAGTGGTATGAAAATGGAAGTTAGTCTGTCCCCGATGTTGTTCAATCTGTACAGTGAACAAGCAGTGAAGAAAGCCAAAGAAAAATTTGAAGATGGAATTAAAGTTGAGGGAGAAGGAATAAACACTTTGAGCTTTGATGATGACATTGTAATTGTATCAGGCACAGCAAAGGGCTTGGAAGAGCAGCTAAACGGATTGGACGTTGTTCTTGAAAGGAAAATATAAAATGAACATCAATAAAAGCAAAACAAAGATAATGGAATGTAGTCGAATTAAATGAGGAGATAGTGCGGGAATTAGATTAGGAAACGAGACACTTAAAACAGTAAACGAGTGTTGCTGATTTGGCAACAAAATAACTGACGATGACAGAAATAGAGTGAATATATATTGTAGACTGACAATGGCAAGGAAAGCCTTTCTGAAGAAGAGAAGTTTGTTATCAACGAATACATATTTAAGTGTTAGAAAGTCTTTTCTTAAAGGACTTGTTGGAGTGTAGCCATGCATAGAAGTAAAACATGGCCGATAAAAAGTATAGCGAAGAGGAGAATAGAAGCTTTGAAATGTGATCCTACAGAAGAATGCTAAAGATTAGGTAGGTATATCACGTAACTAATGAGGAAGTACTGAATAGAATTGGGGAGAAAAGAAATTTGTTGCGCAATCTGACTTGAAGAAGGGACTAGTTGATAGGACACATTCTGAAACGTCAAGGAATCACCAGTTTAGTACTGGAAAGAAGTGTAAGTGGTAAAAACAGTAGAGGGAGACAAAGAGCAGAATACAGTAAGAATATTCAGAAGGATGTAATATAAGTTGCAGTATTTATTCGGAGATGAGGAGGCTCGCACAGGATAGAGCAGCATGGAGAGCTGCATCAAACCAGTCCTCGGACTGAGGATCACAACAACAAAAAAACAAAAATAGCTTAGCTGGATCATCCTACATTTTGTTCAAAAATGTTCAAATGTGTGCGAATTCCTAAGGGACCAAACTGCTGAGGTCATCTGTGCCTAGAATTACAGAGTACTTAAACTAACTTGTGCTAAGAACAATAGACACCCCCATGCCAGAGGGAGGACTTGAACCTCCGGTGGGTGGGCCGCGCAATCCGTGACATGGCGCCTCTAACCACGCGGCCACTCCACGCGGCTATATTTTGTCCGACTATCTCTATAAGAACCGGTATTCTATGAATAACTCCCATCACTATTCGAGTACATTCATTTACAATCAGCTCCGGGGATTCAGCTCGTCTAAAAGTAATTAAAATGACAATTTCCTGTAAAGTCTTGTCATTTCTCTGTCATAATTGTTGCGTGCCGTGTGAAGGAGGTCATTTGTTGCTGTTCGGACATGTTGAATTCGGATCGCAAGGATGGCGGCGCAGAATCATAGCTGAGCTGAGACCTTGTAAGCAGCCATTTTACGGGTGCGAGATTGCTGTTTCGCGTGCGCTGATTCCTGGCGATTGCGAGTTCGTGCGCCGGCCGCGGTATGGATCCTGTCGCTATCGCGCCGAGAACGAGGCGCCCAGAATCTGCGCGCAGTTCATCACCAGCAACGGCCATTCCGCGGAAGTGGCTCACTACATACAGCTACTGGCAGTTATTAAGCTGCTGCCGCGCTCAAAAATATGTACTGTATCTATCACGTAATCTCTTCTTGTAAGCAAGTTCATATTCCTTGCTCTCAGTAGCGTCTTTCGTACGGGAAATGAAACCGAAGGGAAAAAGCGAACAGTTTGTATCTAGAGTACAGCTTGCTAGAGTGACTCTTCGCAACGATTTTGTCAAATGGGGGTTCACTCTTCGCAAACACATTGTACAATTACAAGGACATAGCTACTATTTTGTCAAAAATGGGGTGGATCCGAGTAGTGAAAGAGGACCTTAACAAAACTCATATTTTTCACTTATTCTGAAAATTTCCATAAAGAAATGTAAGAAAGATCAGTTTCTGAAATAAAGAATGTCCCGACCGACAAATGGGAGAGATTAAACGAGGAGAATTTGGATTATTGTTTATTTAACGTAAATGATATCGGAGTTTTTACGTAGCGGAGATACGATCTCGCTACTTAGGAGCGCTGTATTTTGGTAAATCACTTAGAAACATTCATGCTCCAGTCTCTCTTCACCGTCCCTGGTCATTTTACACACGTCTTCTTTCACTCTGGGCTTCAGCTGCGGAAGTGATCAGCAATGTTAGTGGGCAAATTTTTTGCGTCTTGGTGATTGTTACCGACAGCGCTTCTGGAATAAAGGCATCTCTGTGCGGCAGTGAAGCTAGAACAATTGTTTGTGGCGAAAATGCAAATTCAAAATTACACTTTCGCAAATATCGTCATTTAAGTATGAATATGCCGTTTCTTACAATGTAAGAAAGATCATTTTCTGCAATAAAGAATGTCCCGACAGTCAACTGGGAGAGATTAAAAGAGGAGAATTTGGATTAGTGTTTATTTAACATATGGATTTTAGAGCAGGGCGTCTCCGAAGATATATTCTCGGCTCGACTTAAGATTCAGCTCTTTTCTTTTAACCAAAGGATTGCATCTTTAAGAGAATTTGGAATCTGTCTGAAAAGAAAGGCATTCGGAAGGAACTGGTTGTGGACTATAGTAAGGGACCAACTCCGGAATTTGTCTAAACTGAAACAAAGAAACCACAGATGACCATTTACAAACCACTTCGCCTCCCGAATCCAAGCATTGCTAGCTCAGCGGCTCAACACGCAGAGCTGCCCCTTGTCAGTGGAAAAAACTGGCTGTTAAGCATTGTTTTAAAATAAAATAAAATGCACCACAACAAAAGACTGACCTTTCGCCAGCTGCGACATAGTTGCAAAAATGACTGTCTGGACGATGTGGCTTATTCTACACCTTATTTTAGATCTATGTGATGATGCTGTGCTGAGTACATTTATATGTTTTGACGATGCCATTTAGACCTTATCACTTTAGGACATGGTGTAGCAAAGATCTGAGGATGGTCATTACTGACTGAAACCTGTCAACCGGCCGGAGTGGCCGAGCGGTTCTAGGCGCTACAGTCTGGAACCGCGCGACCGCCACGGTCGCAAGTTCGAATCCTGCCTCGGGCATGGATGTGTGTGATGTCCTTAGGTTAGTTAGGTTTAAGTAGTTCTAAGTTCTAGGGGACTGATGACCACAGATGTTAAGTCCCATAGTGCTCAGAGCCATTTTTACTAATGATCAAGTATTGACCAAACATTTTAAAGCAACGCAACCATCGCCATTTGGACGATATTTTTGTTGAACAACGTGATTTTTGGGTGACACAGACACAGTATATCCACGTATACTTTCAATTTCATGTTATTTGCAGTGGTATTTCCCGCTCCACTGCCTAGTGAAATATTGAAGTATTGCAACCCCGCCGGACGAAATGGCCGAGCGGTTCTAGGCGCTTCAGTCTGGAACCGCGCGACCGCTACGGTCGCAGGTTCGAATCCTGCCTCGGGCATGGATGTGTGTGATGTCCTTAGGTTAGTTAGGTTTAAGTAGTTCTAAGTTCTAGGGGACTGATGACCTCAGATGTTAAGTCCCATAGTGCTCAGAGTCATTTGGACCATTGCAACCCTAGAGATGTGCCAGCCTCCAAATAACGACTCCAGTGCTATAGATACACGGACACATCAATAGATAGGTAGATAGAAAGTTAATTAAGGTCCTAAAATTTAACTGAGTATAGCGCTAGCGGTCGAATCGAAATCGGTTTTCCTCTCCTTTGTTGTTACAAACCTATTCATTATTAAGATCTATCAAAATAGCACACAACACAAAAACAATAAACAATAACACAATAAATTTGACTGCATGTAAGAACTGAACTGATAAACAAAATACTAACTGAATGAATGAATGTCGCGTGACTAGGGCCTCCCGTCGGGTAGACCGTTCGCCGGGTGCAAGTCTTTCGATTTGACACCACTTCGGCGACTTGCGCGTCGATGGGGATGAAATGATGATGATTAGGACAACACAACACCCAGACCCTGAGCGGAGAAAATCTCCGACCAAGCCGGGAATCGAACCCAGGCCCTTAGGATTGACATTCTGTCGCGCTGACCTCTCAGCTACCGGGGGCAGAAAAATAATAACTGAACTCAAGCAAGGCCAACAACTGACTTGACTAAAATAAGGATGGGCAATAGTCGATAGTACTATGGATTTATAGAGAGTTTAAATCTATCGTTGGCCTTGCTGACTATCGATGTTGCGTATCCCTTTTTCGTCGTATGATTGAAAATTTGAGATTCTTCGAGTTTCGCTGCACAGCAACTAATACATGTGTAACTTTATTTCCTTTGGCTACATCCTTAACCATCGGTTTGTTGTATATGTTATTTCTTCACACGACAACCAGTGACTTGTTAAATGTTTCTAGACTTTCTGCTTGTATAACGCAGAGTTAGTTCGTAAGCGTATTGACTTTCATTCTTCCGTTTCTCATGCCCAGAGCGATTGTAAGAGCTGCCACTCAGATCGTCTTTGTAAGTAAGAAAGTAGTCCTTCTGAGAAACATTGTTGTTATTTCCATTGTTACTGTCCAGTGAAAGTATTGAACTTCATGCGTCTCCTTCATCATAATACAAACCAGGTTTCTATATCTTAGTTTTCGCCATCTTCAGGTTCTTCTCAGTTATATGACCTCATTCTAAAAAATCTTCTGACGTGAGGTTTATGGAGCGTTTGCAACCACTTCACAAGACTGCCTTGGCACTGCTTTTAGCTGAGACGGACCATACTACAGGGAGCATGAAGAACAGTATGTGTGTACCCCACACAGTACCCAAGAGTCATACTCTCAATTAGTTGGAGGAGCTACAAATTTACAAGAACAAAAAGCTAGAAATGAAAAGCAAGATCCTGGAAAAAGTGCGCAATGAAAATTGCGATTTTGCAGCCAAAGCTTAATTTTGATTGTTGTTACTTAACACGTCTTTATTCCGTCCTTGGCCGTTTACTCAAGTAGTGCGCATTACGTAACGCTAGACCCTGTTATGCTATTTGTGTCTCCGTCCTTTTTCGATTGTCTCTTCCCTGTTTTACAAGGCATTTCATTGGCGGTCTGATCTTACTAACTGAAGGGTACAATGTTTTGTAATCCTCTTCTTGACGTGATGTAAGGCGAAGTACAAGGAACCCTCTGGCATTTGTGTTCCTCCGGCATTTTATTTTTATTTTTTGTTATTTCATCCCAATCGACCCACGTAGGCGGGCATTGGGCTGGCAGATACAAAGACCAAGAACAATAAATTAAAAGGCCAGATATTTATATGCGTTTTTAAAATTTGTGAAGATGAATTTATAGAAGGTTTTATACAGAAGAGATTTGATTTTCTCTGCATTAAAGAAGAACGTGAAATGCAAACAATAAAAACACATTTAAAACACAACACTGTGATCTTAAAAATGAAGCACAACACTATCAGTGAAAGTTGAAGGACTTGCCGTGGGAAGAATCATCCGTTGTTGGAGCGGAACATTTTAGGCGTTTAGTTGGATAGGAGGCTGTGGATATAAGGATGAAGGGGTGATGTGTAGTATCTATGGAGAAGGAGTGGGTGCTGGGGGACAGGAAGGGAGGAGTAGCTCAGGGTACCGGTAACACCATAATATGAAGAGGAAAAGAGAGTAGGGAAAGAAGAGGTGAAAGCGGTAGGGAAAGATGGGAAGGGAAGGAAAAGACAGCCCTAATTAGGATAAATGGGAGGGGTGGATTTATAGGTGGCGGGATGGGTCCATAGGTGTGCGGAGTTCACAGTCTGGGAGAAGGAGGCGGTTGAAATTTCTTTAGCAGAGACTATGGAGAGTGTGCATGTGTAGGGCTGGTGGAATGCGTCGGTATAGGCGCGGCAGCGTAATGGAAAATTACAGGGGAGAGAGCAGAGTTATAGCAACCGAGTGTGCGGATGGTGTAGGATGTACGAAGGTGTCAAATGTGAATGAGGAGATGTGAGAACATGACGAGGTGGTAAAGGACCACTCTGGCGGAAGGTAGATTGATATAAAAAGAAAGACGAAGTGCACGACGTTCGAAGATTTGGAGGGAGGGACGGATACAACTTAAGTCGAGTGGGTACTCAAGTAACACTTGCATAGGGTAGTATGGTTCGCATCAAGGATTTGTACATGTGGAAAATAAGTAGTTAATAGTTTTAATCTATTGTGGGCTTTCTGTTGGATGGTTAGTAGCTGAAGTTTCCATGTTAGTTGCCAGTTGAGGGCTAGTCCAAGGCATTTTAGTGTATTAGTTCTGTAGGCCGATTGTAAATGGCGATGGGAAGTCGTGGAGGCAAAAGCTGCGGGTTGTTCGTCATGTAATTATTGCCTTCGTGTTGGAAGGGACGATTTTGAGGAGCCATTGGTTGCACTAGGAGGTAAACTGATTGCATGGGTTTGGACGGTTTGTTCGATTTTCTGGAGTGCAGGGTAGCGAACGAAAAAAATGGTGTCTTCGGCATATTGAAGGAGGTGGTCTGGTGGAGCTGGTTTAGGCGTATCGGCAGTGAAGAGGCGATTAAGGAGAGGAAAGTGGACGGAGCCTTGCGGCACACCTGCATTGGGATTCCTCTGGTCAGTAGTTGCTTATACAACATTACGATGGCTATGACAACAAATGGTTCAAATGGCTCTGAGCACTATGGGACTTAACATCTGAGGTCATCCTTCCCTTAGAACTTAGAACTACTTAAACCCAACTAACCTAAGGACATCACACACTTCCATGCCCGAGGCAGGATTCGAACCTGCGACCGTAGCAGTCGCGCGGTTCCAGACTGAGCGTCTAGAACCGCATGACCACCGCGGCCAGCACTATGACAACAGAGATCATTGATTACTTACTCAGATCCTACGTTTTGTTCGGTTGACTTGTTTGTATTATATATTTTTGTCATTTTTATGTAATTTTGTTAGGTACTTAAAATCGTTACATGGGTATCTTATCACTGTTAATTGAAGTTACCCTCATAGTTTTTTGGGAGCACTTATTGCCACCAACCCATTTACTCTCTAATAATTAAGAAAATTCTTGTCACTTACTTTGAAATAATAATCAGTCTTGATATAATTTTTTTTTACTAAAAATTAAAAATCACATTTCAGTGGTAACCGGTTTCGATCATATCTAGCTCATCATCAGTCGACGTCTCATTAGGCGATGGGCAGAGACGACGAGCGGAGCACTGTCAAGTGTCGGAAGACACAGCAGTTGCCGATGGAGCCTTTCAACACTTGTCACTGCTCCGCTCGTCAAAAATGGTTCAAATGGCTCTGAGCACTATGGGACTTAACATCTGAGGTCATCAGTCCCTTAGAACTTAGAACTACTTAAACCTAACTAACCAAAGGACATAACACACATCCTTGCCCGATGCAGGATTCGAACCTGCGACTGTAGTGGTGGCGCGGTTCCAGACTGAAACGCCTGGAACCGCTCGGCCACAACGGCCAGCTGATCCGCTCGTCGTCTCTGCTCATCGCCTAATGAGACGTCGACTGATGATGATCTAAACATGATCGAAACCGGCTACCACTGAAACGTGATTTTTTATTTTTAGTAAAAAAATTGCTATTAATACTGATTATAATTTCAGACTTTCCAATCACACAGCTAATTTTTCCAATGTTTTCAAAAATTACTAATTTATCATTTGTCTATTTTTGATACATACCTTTTATTGCTCCGACACTTTATAATAAATTCTAGTTGCAAAATAGTTCTTTACCTAACAGTGCGTTCTTTTTTTTCGTTACTGTACGTACAAATTTGCGAGATACGTACGCAGCAATAACACCTAAAAAGCTTACATCAAAACATGTATTTTGTGTCGCAACTATACCCCAGTTTGCTGTGAGCAGATGCGTTATTCAAATTGCGATTTTCCAGGCACGGCCTGCGCTGTATTATTATTATACTTACTCCACGATGTCTAGCTGACGTTGTTTACATCTTATGACGATGTCACTTTGGCTACTCATACTAGGATAATATGAGGCATCTGTTCAGGTATGTTTCTTCACTTTTGAAGTTCATGTTTCATATGTGAACTAAATTAGTAACTTTTCAATATTTTGTAAACTTACCGGTTACAAGATATGTTTTGTCCAGCATCTGTACTTCTTTTCCCTTTCCTGACATCCCAGTATTGTCGTTATTGGCCGATATCGATAAACTGATGACACATTGTCTCTGATAGTTGTTGGCTGGAGTTAAAGAAAGAAATTCTATACTTCTTGGATCACTGTCCCTGTCCACAACTATAATCACAGCTTACTAAGGCACTTAATAAGAACATTAGAGAACTCAAGCTCTGCTGCTCCTCCATCAGTCCCCCCTTTCTTGCCCTGCGCCACATTATCTCGTGGTATACATAGGTTTCCATTGTGTGTGTTTTCCTACGCTCTTCACTCCGAAGTTCTTCAACAATTGATTCACTGAAAATTGAGCTCAGTTCCGGCTTAAAGGGAACATGTTAGTTATTCACATGACTGCATCTGATGATGGAATCTAGATTTGCGAAACCAGTTGTAGAGTTCAATACACTGAACTGCAATGGCAGAGGTCAGCATATTTTTTTTTTACTTTCTACATTTTCAGCGTAATGACCATCTGGGGTATCATGAGAGTAAATGTTTTAGTGAGTTTTGGGATCATTTTTAACTTTTTACCTACGTTTTCATTGATATGCGTATTTATTTATTTTAGTTTATTACATTGTCGTTTCGTCGTTGTCTCATGTGCTGGCGAATACATTTGAAGTGATAACTTTCAGGGATGCCCATCTTATTGCATGGACGAGAGACTTCAGCTAATGATACATATCAGAAAAAGTACCACCACAGCTGTATGTTGAGAATCTCTTTATTCTATCACACGACTAGTTTCAACAGCGCATTACCGCCATCCTCAAGTCCCACCACTTCCAAAAGATTACCTGACTTCCTTGGCGCATTTATTGTGGGATCCTTGTTACTGGTACACGCGGGCTAGCTTTCATCAGGAGCCTGTACTCGACGCCGTGTTGTCTACAATGTCTCTCATGATAAATTTTTACTTATCTTGGTGATATCATTACGTTTTACGACACGTCATGTAGCTTCTAAGAAAAGATACTAACAGCTTGTTTTCTCTTTTCTTGGTACCACTATCCACATTCATTATGAGAAAAATGTTTTTTTCCTCTGGTGACTTTGTATGCGACGTGAGAGACACTACCATCGACCACAAGTCTGAATCCTCTTTCCAAGAGTTGCCAGGAGGTCGATTGCTATATAAGGCGTGACGAGTGCAAGTGCAGATATTTCTGTTGGTGCACTGCACAACATTGCATCAATATTTACGTCATTTGCAAACTTATAACTATAGGTATTACAAGTTGTATGTTTTTAGGTTGGTTTGAACCTCAAATTACAGGGTTATTACAAATGATTGAAGCGATTTCACAGCTCTACAATAACTTTATTATTTGAGATATTTTCACAATGCTTTGCACACACATACAAAAACTCAAAAAGTTTTTTTAGGCATTCACAAATGTTCGATACGTGCCCCTTTAGTGATTCGGCAGACATCAAGCCGATAATCAAGATCCTCCCACACTCAGCGCAGCATGTCCCCATCAATGAGTTCGAAAGCATCGTTGATGCGAGCTCGCAATTCTGTCACGTTTCTTGGTAGAGGAGGTTTAAACACTGAATCTTTCACATAACCCCACAGAAATAAATCGCATGAGGTTAAGTCGGGAGAGCATGGAGGCCATTACATGAATTGCTGATCATGATCTCCACCACGACCGATCCATCGGTTTTCCAATCTCCTGTTTAAGAAATGCCGAACATCATGATGGAAGTGTGGTGGAGCACCATCCTGTTGAAAGATGAAGTCGGCGCTGTCGGTCTCCAGTTGTGGCATGAGCCAATTTTCCAGCATGTCCAGATACACGTGTCCTGTAACGTTTTTTTCGCAGAAGAAAAAGGGGCCGTAAACTTTAAACCGTGAGATTGCACAAAACACGTTAACTTTCGGTGAATTGCGTATTTGCTGCACGGATGCGTGAGGATTCTCTACCGCCCAGATTCGCACATTGTGTCTGTTCACTTCACCTTTAAGAAAAAATGTTGCTTCATCGCTGAAAACAAGTTTCGCACTGAACGCATCCTCTTCCATGAGCTGTTGCAACCGCGCCGAAAATTCAAAGCGTTTGACTTTGTCATCGGGTGTCAGGGCTTGTAGCAATTGTAAACGGTAAGGCTTCTGCTTTAGCCTTTTCCGTAAGATTTTCCAAACCGTCGGCTGTGGTACGTTTAGCTCCCTGCTTGCTTTATTCGTCGACTTCCGCGGGCTACGCGTGAAACTTGCCCGCACGCGTTCAACCGTTTCTTCGCTCACTGCAGGCCGACCCGTTGATTTCCCCTTACAGAGGCATCCAGAAGCTTTAAACTGCTCATACCATCGCCGAATGGAGTTAGCAGTTGGTGGATCTTCGTTGAGCTTCGTCCTGAAGTGTCGTTGCACTGTTATGACTGACTGATGTGAGTGCATTTTAAGCACGACATACACTTTCTCGGCTCCTGTCGCCATTTTGTCTCACTGTGCTCTCGAGCGCTCTGGCGGCAGAAACCTGAAGTGCAGCTTCAGCCGAACAAAACTTTATGAGTTTTTCTACGTATCTGTAGTGTCTCGTGACCATATGTCAATGAATGGAGCTACAGTGAATTTATGAAATCGCTTCAATCATTTGTAATAGCGCTGTATATATGGGAAGAACAAGACATTAACGCTTATTTTCCCCTAGGCAGCAGGTATGGTGTCAAAGTGTGGATACGTGTATGCAAAATGGTTAGTCTATACTGACAGGTGCAGTCCACTTAGTGGTGCAGTTACGATCGTGCAGAAAACATCATATCATAAAGTTTGTAACGTGTTTGTGGGAAGACATAAGCAAAAACCACTCAACACATTGACTTGTGTACATTTTCAGCACTTACACCCATTACACACTATATAATAAATGCATGTTTCACATGTGTAAATAGTAGATATACCAGGGTTGTCGAAAAGGTAGGTTCCGATCGGCCGTGAAATGGTAACCGCAATAAAAATCAGAATTGTGTTAATTGCAACACTTAGCTGCACTGATCAGCAGCGTCACCTGGTGAGGAATGGCTGCTAGTCAGACACGTGCCCAGTGCAGTTAGTACCAGTGAGCGTGCCTTCCGCGTTTGGAATAGGGAAGACGCTCGATCTATCTGAATTTGACCGAGTGCAGAATGTGATGGTTCGCAGGCTCGGAACGAGCAATACGGAAACTGCATGACTTGTGTGTTCGAGTTGTGCTGTGGTGGGTGAGTGTCTTCAACTAGGCGAAACCACGTCCAGATGTCGTGCGGTTGGGTGGTCACCTCCCATTACAAATATCGGACATCATAGGCTGGGCAGATTGGTGAAACAGAATAGGAAGCAAACTGTGGCGGAACCACCATCAGACTTTGATACTGGACAGAGTACAAGTGTGTCTGAGCACAACGTGCACTGAACACTCCTGACGATGGGCCTCCGCAGCTGGCGATCCACGCACGTGCCAGCGTCAACGCCACGACATCAGCAAATGAGACTAAAATTGGGACATGGCCACCTCTCTCTTTGAAGTTTTAATTTCAGTCAGCTTCGAGGAGCCCTGCTCACACAAATATGTAATTAATATCGTGATAACACAATACCCGCCATTTATTATTTATTTTTTATTTACACGTCAAGTTCCGTAGGACCAAACTGAGGAGCAAACCCGCAAGGTCATAGAACGTGTCAGTACATGAAATTACAACATGAAAGTAATCACAGTTAAAAATAAAATGTTTGTGAACCCAAAAGAGTCAAATCATAAGATTAAGTACACCCCATCAACAATATAACATAGGAATCAGCTTAATGTTTCAAGGAACTCCTCAACTGAATAGAAGGAGTGACCCATGAAGAAACTCTTCAGTTTCGATTTGAAAGCGCGTGGATTACTGCTGCGTTTTGATTTCTTGTGGTAGCTTCTTGGATATGGATGCAGCAGTGTACTGCATACGTTTCTGCACAAGAGTTAAAGATGTTCGATCCAAACGAAGGTTGGCTTTCTGCCGAGTATTAACTGAGTGAAAGCAGATTATTTTTGGGAATAAGCTGATATTCTTTACAAGAAACGACAGTAATATATATATATATATATATATATATATATATATATATATATATATATATATATATATATATATATATTGAGAGGCCAAGCAGAGTAGACTAATTTTCGTGTCGAACAGTCACTTACATCAAATACCGTTCGAGTGGTGAAAATGGCAGCATTAAGTCATTGAACAAGATTCTGAAAGTGGGATTTCCACGACAGTCTACTATATATTTGAACACCTAGAAATTTCAACTGCTCAGTTTCACTAATCATATGCCCATTCTGCAAAAATAAAACGTCGGGTTTCGTTGAGCCCGCCGGGTGGCCGACCGGTTCTAGGCGCTACAGTCTGGAACCGCTACGGTCGCAGGTTCGAATCCTGCCTCGGGCATGGATGTGTGTGATGTTCTTAGGTTAGTTAGGTTTAAGTAGTTCTAAGTTCTAGGGGACTGATGACCTGAGCAGTTAAGTCCCATAGTGCTCAGAGCCATATGAACCATTTTTGTTTCGTTGAATTGTGAGTTAAAGCTGTAAAAACTGAGTCTTACCATGATTTAGCGTTAGTTTATTTGCTACAAGCCATGAACTTAGGTCATGGACTGCACTATTTGAAACCGAACAAATGTTGCACACAACATCCTTTACTACCAAGCTAGTGTCACCAGCAAACAAAAAAATTTTTTTAGAGTTACCCATAATAGTAGAGGGCATGTCATTTACATAAATAAGGAATAGCAGCGGCTCCAACATTGATCTCTGCGGCACCCTTCACCTGACTGTACCCCACTCAGACCTCACATCACGGCCATTCTTAACAATGTGAATAATGATCTTTTGCTGTATATTGTTAAAGTAAAAGGTGAACTAATTGTGAACTACTCCCCGTATTCCGTAATGGTCCAACTTCTGGAGCAATATTTTGTCATCAACACAAACAAACGCCTTGGTTAAACCAAAAAATATGCCTAGCGTTCGAAACCTTTTGTTTAACCCATCCAGTACCTCACAGAGAAAAGAAAATATAGCGTTTTCAGTTATTAAACGACTTCTAAAGCCGAAATGTACATCTGACAGCAAATTATGTGATATACAATGATCAATAATCCTTACATACACAGCCTTTTCAATAACTTTCGTTAACACTAATGGCACAGAAATAGGTGTAAAATTGTCTACATTATTTCTTATCATACAATTGGGAACATCTCACATGATCCATTTTCAATCGTCTGTACCCACAAATTTAACTTATTAGTAAGTCTTTGACTATCATCCATTCTATATAACGATAATATTACATATTATCGTTTCTACCTTGCATTTTTCTATTTGGTTCATTTAAGTGCACGAAAATATCAGACATATAAGCTGGCTTAGATTTTCATTAATCATCAACATACTCATTCATCTAAGTGCTCAAGGATACAAGTACCTCATCTCTAAGATCAAACATTAGCCTTAAAATCTTACCCCGTGATAACCAACATACTTCTGTGTGCATCGGAAGTGTAGTGTGCTGTGGATCCATGTATTGACACAAATCGTTGAAAAGGAGCATATTTAGTGGCCACAATTAGATGAGGTTCACGGCCTTTACTAATTAGTCCTTGACAATTTTCAGAAGAGACAGCGAAGACTTAGCAACAATGACTTCGCGGTGAATGAGGCAATAGTCGGTTCGTAAGTTGGGATTTACTTCATGTGCTTTACGCACGAATCCTTTCACTCGGTCTGTCATAGAAGCGGCTCCGTCTGTAAAAACACTATCCCACATTAATTCATCACGGATCAAATACTCATTAGTCACACGAAATATTTCTTCACCGGTTGCTCATTCAGGAAGTTCTTTGCAAAAAAGAAATTACGTGCAATTACATCACCATACCTTATGTAGGACAGACGTTGTGTTGACCGCTAGTATCGGTGGACTTGTCGATCAGGGGTGAGAAGTTACGCCTGATCTTTATTTCTGAGAACCATCTACTACACACTAGGAGTTCGGGGATGTTTTTTCACCACTTCAAAAAATCCAATAAACTAAACAATTGTCATCATATTGCCTCTGACCTACTTTCCGGTCTACACTATTTGCACTCGATTACAAACAAGGAACTTATCCATATTGAAAAAAATATTTTATTAATATTAAAATAGCAAATACTGGTGTAGCATTCACAATATTCGCGCAATTGCAGAGAGCAGTTGCTACAATACTGAACTGCAATACTCAAGCAATGGAAAGCCCAGCATAGGACACAACTACATTGACTGTGTTCTTGACTGACAATGTGTGGATCCTTTGCAGCGAACGACAAGGGAAGTAAAGTTTAAGAAGCAGATAGAATTTGGAAGAAGTATCAAAACAAGGTAGTAAAAATATTAAGAGATATACATTTTTGTTAATCCTCGGATATGGAAAAGCACACACAGCCAGCCGTACACCAAAGATGTGGGGTTAAGAAGTACTCACACCCTAGCGGAACTGCCAATGCAACGGTACAGGCGAGAATACAGTTAACGGAAGGGAAGTAAATCCGCCTCGATAGCTGCCCGCTCAGTGGGAGGGGTTGCTAAGCGAAGGAGCCTGGGTTCGATTCCGGGTGGCTCGGAGATTTTCGGCTGTCGGGGACTGATTGTTGCGCTATTCTCACGTTGATAGTCATAATTGCAATTTCACTATTGAGATTGCTGAATGAGCACATTCCAAATGCCCATAAATGAAAAGAAAGCATAAAAGCATAACAACAATCTCGAGTGAATAAATTACATTTAATTTTTACGAAAATGTAAGGTATCAGCAGGCACTAAATAACTAAAGAGTAAAGGAGCACCGGTTTACCTAAAATCTAAGGAAGTAAATTACATTTAATTTATTTAAAAACATAAAAAATTACAGTATGTATAAAATCGAAATCCCTTAATTTTGTACTTACGTAGATGTTAACGTCGCGACCTTCAGCATGTGGCGGCGCACCATTTGGGTAACTAAATGAGACTGTAACTTCAACTTTTGCCCCGCTAAATAATGCACTTCTTTCTGTGCCGTATGAGACCTGAAGCTGTTACGGCGGAGATTGATGCACTTTTTCGGTGTTTTTTTTTCCTTGATTCATATCTTATTTGTGGCAAAAACTAATGGAGATATGGTTATAGGGCATTCAGTATTATCTGTTCTTGGATCATCTAAATTCTAAGACAAAGGTCGCGATGCGTCCAGTGTAACCAACGAAACAAGCGATCATATTCTCGGAAGTGTTCACGAACGAGCAACTTTTGTAGGTTTCTGTTCGTCTTTGAATACTAACACAGTTGGTTGTTGTTTAGTTTCCGGCTTATACGAACATATCCAAGTTTCGTCTCCTGTTACGAAGCTCTACACGCATTTTGCACTCGAACGAATTCTTTTAACATTTTCTTACACCAGTTGACAGGAGCCAGTTTTTGAACTTCTGTTAAATTATGCAGAAGCCGCTGGGAACTGTTCTTCTTCATAGCTTTTCCATCTTGGTTCAGAATCGAATATACGGCAGTCTTTGATATGCTTCTTCATCTTGGCTCGAAATCGAATGAACTGCAGTCTTTGAAATGCCTAAAGGTGCGATTTCAATGCGTCAACGGTTTCGACGCCATTTAGATGAATTTAAAGGCACAATAACTTCAGACAAAGTAGTGGTATAGTGACTAGCATCGCAGCATTTCGCTTTTCTGTCTTATGTTCGAAATCCGATTAGTGTTTTTATTTATTTTATTTTTTCACTTATCTACTAATCTCTGCGGAATGTTGCTATACGAATGTTTCTTAATTCGTTTGCGGATACAAAGAAGTTATATTAACTGTAAAATTACAGCTGGGTTTCTCAATAAGTCTCATACATTTATTATATAAAACAGTGTAGATGTATTTTCGGGTGTTACAAATTTTTTTCAATTTTCATATTCTTGTATTTCGTTCTATATTTCGTTCTAATATCAGTTCTTAATCCCTATATTTTATCCTTATGTTTATTCATCAGGAAAATATGGTGCTTTCCTTGGATGATACCGATCGTAGAAACATTCGAAATATAGAAATTCCAAGTACCACGATCGTCCCACGAAAGCAGATTTGTCACAGAGACATTTCTTGGTATGACTCTCACTCGGGAAACAAACATCCATAACATTGGTGAAGACCTTACGTGTTGGCAATAATTTCGTGGCAAATCCCGCTTAACGGAACAGTTGCAACTGATTATGAGTAAAAACACGCTACAGGAAATTCACCGAAACCAATTCCAAATAACTTTTCCACTCATTTGCTGTTATTTTTTAATTCAGTCACCAGACATACAGTTTTTAGACGAATACAGACAGTGATATTTCAACATACATTGGAAAACGTAAGTGTAGTAATCTTCTACGGACATGGGTAGATAATTTAAAAACAAAAACATAAAAATAATGGGGTTTCGAACACGGGGCGTAGAACTGAGAAGCTCTGACGCAAGCCACTCTACTACCATTTCTAAAACTACAACTAAATTCCTCCCGAACAGGCCATGAAGGCCCAACGGTACCGACCGGCCGCCGTGTCATTCGCAGCCTACAGGTGTCACTGGATGCGGATACGGAAGAGCATGTGGTCAACACACCGCTCTCCCGGCCGTATATCAGTTAACGAGACCGGACCTACAGGCTACTTCTCCATCAAATAGCTCCTCAGTTTGCCTCACAAGTGCATCCCGATTGCCAACAGCGCTCGGCTGACCGGATGGTCACCCATCCAAGTGCTAGCCCAGCCCAACATCGGTGTTCTGACGGGAACCGGTGTTACCACTGCGGCAAGGCCGTTGACCTGTAAACTGAAAGCCGGCCGATGTGGCCGAGCGGTTCTAGGTGCTTCAGTCCAGAACCGCGCTGCTGCT
This sequence comes from Schistocerca serialis cubense, assembly GCF_023864345.2. Taxonomy (NCBI): domain Eukaryota; kingdom Metazoa; phylum Arthropoda; class Insecta; order Orthoptera; family Acrididae; genus Schistocerca; species Schistocerca serialis. The sequence continues at coordinate 560,436,341 of NC_064638.1, read as the reverse complement.
ACGGTCGCAGGTTCGAATCCTGCCTCGGGCATGGATGTGTGTGATGTCGTTAGGTTAGTTAGACTGAAGTTGTTTCTAAGTCTAGGGGACTGATGACCTCAGATGTTAAGTCCCATAGTACTTAGAGCTATTTGAACCATTTGTACCTCTAAACTGATATGGATCTGCATTAAAGGATGATAGAAAGTAGGTAGAGTATTTGATTGAGAGGGGGGGGGGGGGGGAGGGTTGTAACCAGGCAGGATTTAATGGTAGATGGATGTATTCTAGAGAGTGGGAGATGTGGCAGGTCATTTATCGTAGGTTTAACCATTCTTTCCATTGTTGTGTCTGGCTGTATGAATTGTGTGGTATACCGTGCGTTTGTACAATTACATGTTCTGGCTGTGGTGCCATGTAGTTGCAATCGTAAACAGCAAACCTCCCCATACCACAGTCAGCAGAAGACTTCCAATGCGTTTGTTATTAATTATGTCCACCAAATCAACGGAAAAACTATTTCAGGGCATTCCTCTAGACGAACAAAGATGTATGCAAAGTACTCCATTTCCCTGTCACATCGTGGACATAAATCGTGTCTTTAGTTTCATAACTGCAGTGATTCTAAGCCACTGACAGAGCTTTGTGATGTACTGCAATCCCTGTGTATTCATTTGCTTGGCAGTTGTTGTGCGTGGAAGAGACTGTGTTCTCTTCACAGAGTTAGTGCTGCATGGCATATAATTTCACGTGTCAAAAACAGTTACTATGCATTTGTCTATTTCCTCATAAGATGTCTTTGTTCTCCTCGTTAGCCGCAGTCTAGGGGACTGTTTCCACAACGAACTTCAACTCTGCAGTGAAGTGTGCGCTGAAACTTTCTAGCAGATTAATACTGTGCACCAGACCGCGACTCGAATCTCGGACTTCTGTCTGTCGCGGGCAAGTGCTCTACATACTAAATTTTACGTTTTACTGAAAACACGTTTGCTTACATATTAACTGAAGAAACAAACACATCTTACAACTAACGATGAAAATAAAATGATGATAATCGTAATGGTTAGAGCGAAGTTCTTTCCACGTTACTCAATTTCAACACGGCTTAAGAATCAGCCTGCATAGTCTAACTGCGTTCAGAGAAAAGACATTTACGTCTCTTTCTCGAATATATTCGTAGGCAGAAACGCTCTACTGGGATGTCACTCTGCCAGCAGGGTGGCAGGGTGGCTGCCCATCCACCTCCCCTTCCCTTCCCCCCACCCTCTCCACCACAGTGCTTACTTCTGTCACTGTTTTCTTGTCTCTTACATCACAAATTTTATGTTTTCATACGGCAATCGGCCTTAGCTCTATCTTAAGGAGCTGTTACGATTTCAGTATTGTTAATTATAATTCGATGTACTGGCTGATTTGATGACGTGGTTTTGGCTTTCGACTCCTCTGTAGAACTGTTACAGACCGTCGTCCACTGTGTGCCAGCTACAAACACGAATCTGACTTCCTGAGGTGAGTTCTCAGGATACTCGTGACGGTGGCTGCAGCTTGGCTCCCGTGGAAATGGTTCAAATGGCTCTGAGCACTATGGGACACAACTGCTGAGGTTATTAGTCCCCTAGAACTTAGAACTAGTTAAACCTAACTAACCTAAGAACATCACAAACATCCATGCCCGAGGCAGGATTCGAACCTGCGACCGTAGCGGTCTTGCGGTTCCAGACTGCAGCGCCTTTAACCGCACGGCCACTTCGGCCGGCTGGCTCCCGTGGATTTTCCGACTGTGCATATGCAGACCCGCGACGTCTACGTGGTGTTTCCGACTGCAAATACGAGGTTTGGAACTTAAATAGTGGCACCTATTTATTCACAACCGATACAAAAGGGTTACATCTTTGCACCTGTCACTGTCCTTCAGGGTGGTCACCAGCGTTGTGTAGAACCCGTTGCCAGCGATGTGGAAGGCGTAGTATACCGTTAGCAGCAGAGCCTGTTCTGTTGATGCTGCGATTGGAGCGGTCTGCTGCCTGTAGAATGTCTGGAACAGTTCTGAAGCGAATGCCACGCAGTGGTTCCTTCATCTTCGGAATCAAATCAAAGTCACAAGGACGTAAGTCCGGGGAGTATGGTGGATGGTTCAGTACTTCCCAGTCCTATCGACTGAACAGAACAGCCTCACAGCTTGCACTGTACGCGCCTGCGCATTGTCGTGCAGAATGATGGGTAGGTTGCGCAGAAAGAGTCGCCGCATCTTTCGCAAAGCTGGTCGCAGGTGATGCTCCAAAAACGAACAGTAATACTGTGCATTGACGGTCTGCCATGGAGAAAATTAATGCGTTAGTATAACACCATCACATACGTAGACGAGAATCACCATAACTTTTGAAACGTCCCCTTAGGAAAATTAGTGAATTACTGTGCTGATAAACCTCTACGTTATTTGATTTTCAAACAGCTGAGCAAAACTGAAAGTACTCAGACATTACTCTCTTTACTTATTCTGATCGACACAAAACTGGCACACAATATTTTCAGCTCAACGCAATCGGACTTTCAAAATCCCTACAAAAGAATGGCCCTGACTAACAATAACCTATACCTATCATGAATCATTTAACTCACAAAAATCTTCGTTACTCGAACTACTGCAATACATCAAGCGCCACTACTGCCAGATAAATAAAAGATTCTAACTACTGAAAGACACATTTAGCGAATGAAAGAATTTGTATTTACCTTAATAGTATTCAAAAGTTATAATATATGTACCAGTTCATGACATCCAGTATTACAAATTTACTGTCTGATGGACACACGTCCAGATCATCCGCTCTCAGAACTCCGCCATCTCTCTCCACACATCCACCACTGCTGGTGGCTCACCTCCAACTGCGCAGCGCTACGCGCTGTTCACATCCAACTGCCCAACACTACAATGGCAAATATTCCAACAATGCAAATCAGCCAAAGACTGCACACAGCACAGTCAGTGATTTTCATACAGAGCGCTACGTGACGTTACCAACATAAAAACCTAAACAGCCTACTTACACTTTAGACCGCTCCATTCGCACCATCAACAGAGCAGGCTCTGCTAACTGTATACTACGCCTTCCACATCGTTGCAACGGGTTCTACACAACGCTGGTGACTACTTTGAAGGACAGTAACAGGTGCAAACATGTAACTCTTTTGTAGCGGTTGTGAATAAATAGTTGTCAGCATTTAAGTTCCAACCCTCGTATTTTCGCTATAGGTTTTTCCTACCGTTTTAGTAACAACAACATCCCCTAACGTTTTATACAGACCAAGGACTGGTTAAGCACATATTTAACATAGGCGTGTTTAAATGTCGCTTTTGATTTTATTTATTTTCCCTATTTTTTCTTACCACAACGTTACTGCAGCAAGTGATTAAACATGTTATCTCCTTTTCGAATTTTGATTTCTCATTCAATTTTTTTGTAAGAAAGGCAGAAATTTTAAACATCATCTTAAATGCCCTGTGTCGTTACATATTTTTATAAAATCTTGTAACCTTCTGTCAAGATTTACGTATCTCTCTCGCTTTCTTTTTTAAATGGCAGGCCGACTGAGCCTTTTGGGGTACCGTGCCTCATTCTGTTAAAGCGGAACCCTTATAGCATTTCAGTGTCGTGCGCCTGTCCGTCTATCTGTCCGTCCGACTGTTAAGAACTGTTTTTCTGGGGAATGAGTCCTCATATCAAGTTCAAATTTATGTCACATACTTAAGTCTATGGTCTGTTGACTGTGTACAAATGTTAAGCTTCTAAGTGAATGCAATCAAAAGATCGCCATTCATGTCACATATTTTGATACTCGAACACTCACTCTGCAGGGTCCTGTAGAGTACTTCCCGTTGACCAAGAATCATGAAATTTCGCAAGAATCAAGGTTTCACAGCACAAGTAAAGGGAAAAAATCCGAAATTGTTAATTTATAATTACATCACACCAAAAAAATTCTTTTGTCATGTGTTATCTGACTACGAACTTGAAATTAAACTATAGTTTTAGAATCCCCGGAACCGATATCTTATCAGTATCAATATCGATAACAGGCAAAAATTGTCAATATCCTCGTTCCCCGTAATGGATGAACTGTCTATGCACATAATTAAATTTGTATCGAACCCTCAGTGCGCGATTCCTACTCGCACTTGGTCAGTTTTTTTATTTCAAAAATAGCGTTTACTGCTTGCTCCTTCAGTTTGTCACAAAGTATACGTTCGGAAGTTTTTGATTTACTAAGGAGGTTAGTTTCCGGTGCCGCTAGTTAAAAAACTTCCCACATTTCTATCCATTCACTGACCATTTAGTCTACGAACTTTGTGACCTTTTCTCCTCCGGGCTCTTACTCAACTATTGCTATCCACTCTTCATCAACACTATTAGTAGAGTATGTGCAACCGCACACCACATGCGGAAAGAGACTCGGACTTCCTCTGTCTCCTTGTATTTCTCCATTAATACCAATTCTGTTGTTTCCTTCCACAGACATTGGTTGAGTAGAAAACAGCAGCAGAAAAGGGATGTTTTGGGGAACACCGATTTCATAGTGTTAATTGTAACCATTTCAAATTCGAACCTGCAGCTTTGAGTGTCCGCCCACATATATTATTATTCAGTCCAGAATGAGAGCTAACATCCCAAAAATGTTCGAGCTCACATGCGGTTTCTCTTCGTCGAAATGTCTTGGCTCAAACTCGTCCAGGGATTGAACCGCACATGTAGCATTACACGCCCTAAATTAGACACTTGTAACCCTTTGGCTAAATTGTGTGGCTGATGGCAAGTTTGTGAAATACAAAGTTAATATAACAGATAATAACAGTAATAATAATATCGGGAGCCAAATTAACGACCCATAAATGGTGTAGGCCACACAGTCGCGATTTGGTTAGTATAATGTTTATTCAAAAAGCAAACTAATAGCGAAAGTGGTCGTATTTACAGTTACTGTTACACTCGAGCGCATATCCATTTGACACATTTCGATTATTCAGAATCTCATCGCGAATTAAAAGTAAAATACTCCACTTCGTTAACTACGCGAAACCTTAGAGTTCACAAGAGACGCGCGGCTGGTCACCGCTCAGAGACTAAGTCCCGCGACACCACACAACACGAAATTTTCCAAGTCGTCTCACTTCCTAGCTACCTTAAGACCGACCGCCCGCTTTCGCCTCTCAATCCGAACTGTACCCTTTGGTGTCTCCAGCCAAACTGTCCGCTTTGGCGTCTGCACCAGCACTGCCCCTCTGCCCGTCCCCGGCCGCGCTTCCCGCGTGCCGAACGTATTCGCTCAACTGACTATTACAGTTCCCTTTCCTGAAGCCGTCCACCTTATTGGATGCAGCTTAGTCTACATTATTTTACATATTAACATATTTAAATAATCAAAGCTTGACCACTTTCACGTTGTAAATAAAGTAACAATAATATCCATTACATAATAAACGTTAAATTATTTTACTTAAAATCAATATGATTTCCTTCTTAGCTTTGAATGCCACGGCCAGTAGCCTTGCAGCAATGTGCTTTCTGATAAATAAATAAAGAACAAAAGTAGCTATTATGCACTAAACTTTACAACAAATATTCTATTATCTAATGATTCAATAAGGTGTAATGCTGTCATCGTTCAATGTGTGGAGGAAATGATGATCTGATGCTTAACTGAAAATACTGGTAATTTAAATTTACTATATCTTTTAAACAAATGAAGTTACATAGTTGACATTTACAACATTTGTCACTTTAATGATGCACTTTATGAAATGTCGATCGTTAACACCGAACAAAGTGTTCAGATTTTAGCATTCACGTCTTTGTTACAAAACTTGTTAATTTCAGTTTAACAGTAAATCCTAAACTATTATAGATATCACCATGAAATTTTATGGAAGATGGTAGATTAAAGTTACTGAGGCTTCATTCCCTGCGTTACTACAGAATTAAATCGTTTTCATAAACGTTTGCCTTTATGGATGAGCTTTGGTCCGCCATATTTAACACTGCTACGTCTCCTCGCCCACAAAAGCCTTCTACTGGGTTTCCCTATGACGCAGGTTCTCGTCTGTCTCACTCGCACACTACAGTGCTTAGGTCTCAATAGACAATAGACGCCGGCGAGTTTCCCCATCTCGTGGTGAATCGGCGCCCTTGTGGCACACGGTCATGGACGACAGGGTTCGTTTCATAATTCCTGAATGCTGACTCTTTCGCCCATATACTTAAATGAGAGCAAAATTCTCTTTAACTCACAAGAAGAAAGCCTTTCATAAATATTTAGAACTTTATCTGGGACAAACCCAGTAAAACAGGAAACACTTCCGTATTCTCTTCTGTGCTTGCGATGTTAACGTGTACTGTGTACAGTTGATTGAACCGTTTCGAACCACAGTCAAATATCCTGTCTATAAGAACAGTTCCATTTTCACTCAGGATTTTCTTCTCTTCTTCACAACAGAACACTAGGATTCTATTGTTAGGAACTGTCCTAATGTTAATTTTCAAAGAAAACTGTTACCTTTAGTTAATTTCAAAATGTCTTCCCCCTCCTGCATCTCCAACTAAAACCAGGAGTTCTGGATCATCCCAGTATATCCTCTTCTTGCTGTACACAATCCAGTCTTGGAGTTCTCATAATTCTACATATTCATCTACCTGGATACTCTGCAAATAACATTTAAGTGCCTGCAGAGGCTTCATCGACGATTCTCTATTATTGCAATCTCGTACAGTTCCTGGTTTGCCGGAGAGCTTCTGTAAAGTTTGAAAGGTAGGAGACGAGGTACTGGCAGAAGTAAAGCTGTGAGGACGGGGCGTGAGTCGTGCTTGGGTAGCTCAGTCGGTAGAGCACTTGCCCGCGAAAGGCAGAGGTCCCGAGTTCGAGTCTCGGTCCGGCACACAGTTTTAATCTGCCAGGAAGTATCATATCAGCGCACACTCCACTGCAGAGTGAAAATCTCATTCTGGAGCCTCAATTTGTTGATGCTCTGAGACAACTTACATCCATACCACGTACTCAATCACACAGAAAGTCCACCAAGTCAATGTTTAACGCCATACAACCTGGCGGCTCCTGTGTTGTGCTTGCGACGTAAAACGCTTTCGTATCGTATCGGCCACGTTCCTCTCCACGACGCAAAAATCTGACATGTCAGATTCTTTATTTCAGACTCCGCTGCGTAGCAGAATGTGGAATTCCACGCTGTGACGTCACCGGCGTCCACCAGGGATAATGAAACTACGTGGCGGTGGCTATAGACTCTATCTTACTGCAGAATGGTACTGTGTTTGAGGCGATAAAGCAGTAGGAAAAGGCAATTTTCATGCCGCTGACTACGTCTCATACCTCGAATAAACGCGGGAGATAAAGAGGATTAATAACACGAGTCAACACAGCCTGCTACATGTTGTTCGGCACATATGGCTTACTCTAAACAATGTTACATTGTTAGGACCGCCGTTGAATGCGAAGTGCTGATATGATTACGCTAATTTCTATTAGAGGAGAGGCAGAGAAAGCAAGTAGTTGGCGTCCTTTTGTCAATTTTAATCGTACATTGTCCCACTGACGGCTTTCGAAGTGTCTCAGACATCAGAGACAAACTGCGCAGCGGATGCTGCATGCTTTTTTAGCGATATGTAGATGCTAATAATCTCTCTCTCTCTCTCTCTCTCTCTCTCTCTCTCTGTGTGTGTGTGTGTGTGTTACAATACAGTCCGAGAAGTATTTTTTTCTTAAAACAACTCAATATGTCGTCCGTAACGGAACAAAATCGACAGATGTAAAGGCCATTTTCGGAGTACCCCAACAAAGAGTGATAGGACAGTTAAGCGTTTACAATGTATATAAACGATCTTATAGAAAGCGTCGGAAGCTCTTGACCACTGTTCACAGATAGGAAAGTAGCGACGCCAGAGGACAGTACCGATTTGCAGAATGACCTGCAGGATTGATGATTGGAGCACAGGCTCTAGGAGTTGGTCCTGAACGTAAATAAATGTAACATATCGAACGCACATAGGAAAAGAGTGCCACTACTGTACAACTACACTATTAATGAAAAACTGCTGGAAACAGAATGTCAGAACATACCGTAAAATATCTTGGAATAACTATTCAGAGCGACCTTAAGTAGAATGACCAGATAAAACATTTAGTAGGAAAAGTAGATGCGAGATTGAGATGCATAGGAAGAACCTTAAGAAACTGTAATTCATTCACGAAGGAAACGGCTTATAAGGCGCTTGTTCGACCGAGTTTTCAGTACTGCTCATAAATATAGTATTTTTGGTTCAAATGGCTCTGAGCACTATGGGACTTAACTTCTAAGGTCATCAGTCCCCCTAACCTAAGGACATCACACACATCCATGCCCCAGGCAGGATTGGAACCTGCGACCGTAGCGGGCGCGCGGTTCCAGACTGTAGCACCTAGAACCGCTCGGCCACTCCGGCCGGCTATTTTTACCAGACAGGACCGATAGAAGAGACAAGAGATGGTCCAACGAAGAGCGGTACGTTTCATTACGGGTCCGTTAAGCCGACGAGAGAGCGTTACAGAAATTCTCAACAAACTCCAGTGGCAGACGTTACAAGAGAACCCTTGTGCATCTCGGAGTTGTTTACTTTCGAGATTTAGACAGAACGCTTTCCGAGAACAGTGGTACAACATATTACTTCCTTCCACATATATATCGCGAAAAGACTACAACGAGAAAATTCGAGAAACTAGAGCTAATACAGTGGCCTACCGACAATCGTTCTTGCCACGCGCCATTCGCGACTGCAATAGGACAGTTAGGGTGGGATCAGTTAGTGGTACTAGAAGTACATCTACATCTACATCTACATTTATACTCCGCAAGCCACCCAACGGTGTGTGGCGGAGGGCACTTTACGTGCCACTGTTTCCCTCTCTTTTCTGTTCCAGTCGCGTATGGGTCGCGGGAAGAACGACTGTGTGAAAGCCTCCGTGCGCCCTCGAATCTCTCTAATTTTACATGCGTGATCTCCTCGGGAGGTATAAGTAGGGGGAAGCAATACATTCGATAGCTCATCCAGAAACGCACCCTCTTGAAACCTGGCGAGCAAGCTACACCGCGATGCAGAGCGCCGCTCTTGCAAAGTCTGCCACTTGAGTTTGCTAAACATCTCCGTAACGCTATCACGGTTACTAAATAACCCTGTGACGAAACGCGCCGCTCTTCTTTGGATCTTCTCTATCTCCTCCGACAACCCGATCTGGTACGGATCCCACACTGATGAGCAATACTCAAGTATGGGTCGAACGAGTGTTTTGTAAGCCACCTCCTTTGTTGATGGACTACATTTTCTAAGGACTCTCCCAATGAATCTCAACCTGGTACCCGCCTTACCAACAATTAATTTTATATGATCATTCCACTTCAAATCGTTCCGCACGCATACTCCCAGATATTTTACAGAAGTAACTGCTACCAGTGTTTGTTCCGCTATCATATAATCATAAGATTAAGGATCCTTCTTCTATGAATTCGCAATACATTACATCCGCCACACACCGTCAGGTGGATTGCAGAGTATGATGTAGATGTAGGTGTACTACATGCGCCGTCTGAGCAGGAAGGCTGGAGACACTGAAAGTACACTTCGATTCGACTCTTTGCAAATGTGAACAGAGACTGAAAGCAACAACTAAATAAGGTCGTCAGTGCGGCGGTTCTCGTATTTATGCTGAAAGACTGGGTTTATCACGTTCGGTGGCCGCGCCTCGCTAGGCATGGTAGCCCGGGAAACGGCAGGTGGCCGACGCAACGCCTAGCGTGTACTGACTATCGGCGCCGTCTAGTCTTGTTTCGCTTACCCTCCGGGTCGGATTTGCCTCAGTCCGTGTCCAGCACTGTGCAGTGGACGTCGGTTGCGATTTAGCTGTTGGCTTCTCTCTCTACCATTCTGTGGTGAAACTTGTGCAGATAAGTGCATTTTTTCAATTTATCTCTCTTTATGTATAAAATAATTATCTTCATCGTAACTACACAGAAATTTGGTTTTTATAGGCAGTCTCAAAACAAATTTTAATTTAGACTTATTTCAAATTTACCTTCAACAGAAAATAATTTCCACTTACGTTCAGTCCTGTCTATAAAAGTGAAATTTGTGTGTAATTGCGATGAAAATAATTATTTTATATGTAAAGAACGATAAATCGAAAACAAATGCACTTATCTGCAAAAGTTTCACCACGGAATGGTGGAAAGATAAACTGACAGCTAAATCGCAACCGATGTTCACTGCACAATGTCCGGCATGGACTGGGGCGAATCCGACCAGCACAGTAAGCAAAACATAGACTAGACGGCGTCGATAGTCAGAACACACTATGCGTGGTGTAAGCCACCTGCCTTTGCCCAAGCTACCACGCCTGGTGGGGCGTGGGTACCGAACGTGTTATCTGCTATATATCCAACCTTCACACTAGACTCGGATTCGGGAGGACGACGTTTCAAACCTGCGTCCGGCCTTCCTGATTTAGGTTTTCCTTCATTTCCCTAAATCGTTTCAGCCAAATGCCGGAGTGGCACCTTTGAAAGAGCACGGCCGACTTCCTTCCCCATCCTTCCGTAATCCGATGGGACCGATGACCTCGCTGTTTGGTCGCCTCCCCCAAATCAACCAGCCAACCTTCAGATCACGAACGCTAGTCTCTTAATATCAGCTTTTCTAAGTTCGCTTCTGTGAACCGACCGTAAAAGGGGCTTAACATAAAAATCCCCGTTTATCGAAACTTATTCAGTGCATAAAGTCCTACTGGCGCCCTAAAATTGCAATCCGATTGCCTTTCCTAGCCATCTTTCATACGACAGTAAACGTTACGCCGTTCCGTGCCCGAAACAATTACAAAGAGCAGTCCCCTTCTATCCAAGGAATAAACAGTTCTGCCTGCAAGGCAAGTACCGGACATTAAATGAAAATAAAATGTACACTGCACTGTATCTGATGCAAAATAATAATCTCGCAGTCACTCAGATCTCGCAGCCAAATGAAAGTCGTATCTCTGGACTCATTGCGTTGCTTATATTCCTCACGAAAAAAAAATAGTGCAATAACTGCCCTTTTGTCCGCCCCCGGTAGCTGAGTGGTCAGAGCGACAGAATGTCAATCCTAAGAGCACGGGCTCGATTCCCGGCTGTGTCGGAGATTTTCTCCGCTCAGGGACTGGGTGTTGTGTTGTCTTAATCATCACCACTTCATCCTCATCGACGCGCAAGTCGCCGAAGTGGCGTCAAATCGAAAGACTTGCACCCGGCGAACGGTCTACCCGACGGGAGGCCCTAGTTACACGACTGCGCTTTTTAATATCTATCCTTTGACGAAGTTCATTCGATATGAATATCAACTCAAAATATTACTTCCGCCCGGCCTATTGTTCTGTCACCATACACCGCTCACACATCCTCCGTCCAGCTATCACTGTCCCTGTTCGGTACCTCCTAGTCGTCGACAATATGTAACAAGTATCTCAAAAACAATTAATAACAGGATTTTCTGTGACTTGCAATCCTTATACCATCACTCAGCAAACAGTTTTAGTGTACCATTTTAGCACCACGTTTTAAGCTAATACTTAGCTGAGGGGTAAAACAGCGCATGTGCGGCGATTATTGTAGCGTTACAATACCAGCAGGCGATTTTGGGATGAACTAATATGGTAGGTGTCCCGGCACTCCGGTTCGTCCCACATACACTACCTGAAAAAAGAAAGGAAGAAAAACGGGACACCCTCTATATGATGGGGAATTGACCACTAGGTCAGTGTAAACGCTCGCGGGAGTGTTGTGTTGACACTAGACAAGCAGTAACTGTACATTGGGTGGGTCACTGACTTCGAACGTGGACTAGTCATTGCTTGTCAGCTGACTAAGAAATCCACCGGGGACACTTCAACCCTTCTAAAGGTGCCCAAGACGTCTTTTGATGATATGACTGTGGAGTGAGAACTTTTAGGAACAACCACAGCTACACTAAGACCAGACAGACTGCTGACGGGCAGGGACCGTCCAGTAATTCGGAGGGTGGTTGTAGAAAGTTGCGTGAAATCAGAGGATGGTGTCCCCCGCGAGCTCCAAAGTTCTACCAGCAGTTCAACTAGCACACTGGCTGTGCGTGGCGAGTTAAAAGAAATGGGGTGCAGCTCCTCATAAGCCACGCGTTTCTGTAGCCAATGCTAAGCGACGCTTCAGGTGGTGTAAAGCGCGAAGCCACTGGCCAATAGGTGAGTGGAAACGAATGAATTAGATTGATGAATTACGTTGTACCCTACGGCAATGCGATGGAAGGGTTTGGCTTTGGCGAATGCTTGAAGACCGAACCTGCGAAAATGCGTTGTGTCAACAGTGAAGTACAGAAGAGTTACCGTATGGGCGTGTTTTTCGTAGTTAGGGTGCGGTCCCTTTATTGGGCGTAAGAAGACTCTAAATGTCAAACGATATTTTTAAGCATTGTGTGCTGTGTATAGTAGCGCAACAGTTCGGAGGCGTCGTCCATTGCATCAGCGTGGCAATGCTCTCTGGTATAAAGCAGCATTTGTGAAACAATTTGTGGACAATATTATTATTGAAATGCACTGACTTTCCCACAGTCCCGACATGAACCCAATGGAACATCATACTGTAGTTTAAGACCCAACTATCTAAATAGTAGCCCCACTGAACTTGTTACTATACGCTGGAATATAGCGTTACCATTTACGAGAAGTTAATACGAACCTGTCACCATAATGCTAACATATGACCTATAGGACCTTTTAACAGTGTTGTTAAATTCCTTATGAACCCCGAATCTGTCAGTTATTTCTCTTACTTTCCTACTGAAAGTGAGTGCATTTATAGTTAATTTTAAGAATTCAAAATGATTTCAGTTTATGTATGCTTCAGGTACCAACAAGACCACATCTGTATTATATTTTCAATTAATATACAGGGTGATTCAAAAAGAATACCACAACTTTAGGAATTTAGAACTCTGCAACGACAAAAGGCAGAGCTAAGCACTATCAATCGGCGAATTAAGGGAGCTATAAAGTTTCATTTAGTTGTACATTTGTTCGCCATTTCAGCCAATAAAGTTTTTGGTCCCTTTTTCTTCGAAGGTGCTACTGTAACTGGACTACAGTATCTGGAGATGTTAGAGAGTTGGCTGTTCCCTCAGCTCGAACAAGAAGCACAACAATTCATATTTCAGCAGGATGGAGCGCCACCACATTGGCACTTATCTGGCCGTAACTACCTGAACGTCAACTACCTGAGGCGATGGATCGGCCGCCAGGCAGCCCGTGACAGAGCACGTCATCACTGGCCTCCAAGAAGCCCTGATCTTACCCCCAGCGATTTTTTCTTATGGGGGTATGTTAAGGATATGGTGTTTCGGCCACCTCTCCCAGCCACCATTGATGATTTGAAACGAGAAATAACAGCAGCTATCCAAACTGTTACGCCTGATATGCTACAGAGAGTGTGGAACGAGTTGGAGTATCGGGTTGATATTGCTCGTGTGTCTGGAGGGGGCCATATTGAACATATCTGAACTTGTTTTTGAGCGAAAAAAAACCTTTTTAAATACTCTTTGTAATGATGTATAACAGAAGGTTATATTATGTTTCTTTCATTAAATACACATTTTTAAAGTTGTGGTATTCTTTTTGAATCACCCTGTAATACTTAAAATAGTATGATTTTTTATGAGTGTGTATAACACCTGCCTTTCTACATAATACACTACAGTGTACTACTTTGTACCTACATTCATGCTCATAAACTAAGAATAATGCTGATACATGGTGAAACAACGCTCTGGTGGGCGGTTTTCAGGTTTAAATCACCTCGGGGTATGATCATGCGGTGCATTTGACCTGCGGTCGTCGCACGGTGGCGCTGGCAGCAGTCCACATGCAGAGGTGTGTTGGAGCATGTCAGAGTACGGTGCAGCGAGTAAGTGTGCAGACGTTTTCAGACGTGCTAATGCTAACTGTGTGTTGAAAAAAGCTCAAAGAACACATATTGATGACGTTATGAGGGGTAGAATACCAGGGCAACTGGAGGCTGGTCAAGCACAACAGGTTGTAGCACGTTCCCTCCGCGTGCCACAAAGTGTGATCTCAAGATTATGGCAACGATTCCAGCAGACAGGAAACGTTTCCAGGAGCTACAGTACGGGACGTCCACAGTGTACAACACCAAAAGAAGACCGATATCTCACCATCAGTACCCGCAGACAGCCATGGAGTACTGCAGGTAGCCTTGCTCGGGACCTTACCGCAGCCACTGGAACAGTTGTCTCCAGACACACAGTCTACAGACGACTGAACAGACGGTTTACTCGCTTATTCAGCCGGAGACCTGCAACGTGCATTCCACTGACCCCTGGTCACAGGAGAGCCCGTAAAGCCTGGTGTCAAGAACACAGTACATGGTCATTGGAACAGTAGTTCCAGGTTATATTCACGGACGAGTCCTGGTATAGTCTGAACAGTGATTCTCGCCGGGTTTTCATCTGGCGTGAACCAGGAACCAGATACCAAACCCTTAATGTCCTTGAAAGGGACCTGTATGGAGGTCGTGGTTTGATGGCGTGGGGTGGGATTATGATTGGTGCACGTACACCCCTGCAAGTCTTTGACAGAGGAACTGTAACAGGTCAGGCGTATCGGGACGTCATTTTGCACCAGTTTGTCCGCCTTTTCAGAGGTGCAGTGGGACTCACCTTCCTTCTGATGGATGATAACGCACGACCCTACCGAGATGCCATCGTGGAGGTGTACCATGAAACAGAAGATATCAGGCGAATGGAGTGGCCTGCCTGTTCTCCAGACCTAAACCCCATCGAGCACGTCTGGGATGCTCTCGGTCGACGTATCGCTGCACGTCTTCAAACCCCTAGGACACTTCAGGAGCTCCGACAGGCACTGGTGCAAGAATGGGAGGTTATACCCCAGCAGCTGCTCGACCACCTGATCCAGATTATGCCAACCGGTTGTGCGGCCTGTGTACGTGTGCATGGTGGTCATATCCCATTTGATGTCGGGGTACATGCGCAGGAAACAGTGGCGTTTTGTAGCATATGTGTTTCGGGACGGTTTTCTCAACTTATCACCAATACCGTGGACTCACAGATCTGTGTCGTGTGTGTTCCCTATGTGCCTGTGCTATTAGCGCCAGTTTTGTGTAGTGCCACGTTGTGTGGCACCACATTCTGCAATTACCCTTAATTTATGAGCATGAGTGTATGTTACTACAATGGGTTTACAGTAATATGTGACATAATAAATAGGCGTAAGTGTGGATGCCATTATATGTAGCTAAGTGCGCTGCACAGTTATCCATTGTGACACCCTTCCTTGCCCTCCCCCCTTCCCCCAATCTAAAGTTAGCATCAATCTACCATTCCCATAATGCATGGGATGTGCTGATATTTTTATTAATTTTTAATTTATCCACCAATATTTTAATGCCTTTCTTATTCACCTTTTTTTTTTTAAAAAAAAAAAAAAAAAGAATATTGTTCCTGCGTATCGACAAGCGTCAGCACGAAGACGAAGATCGTAAGAGCAAAGAAGGCTAAGAGCAAAGAAGGCGGTGAGACGACGTCGCCCAATATCCCGCTGACAAGGACCGCACCACGACAGGAGCGCCCCCTAGCAGAAGAGAATATAAGCGCCGCTCCTGCCAGCGACGGCCGCACAGTGTTAGCACAGTATTCCAGCAGTACTAGGAGAGCACTACGATATAAGTGAGGTGTGATCCATACCGCTTGCTTACATGGACTTTGTATACAGAAAAGGACTTTGATCGTTTGCATGTCGCCCGTCGCTTGCAGTACCATTGTAAATTCCAAGTCAAGTATTGTCTATCTCCTTTATTGTAATAAAAACTATTAATGTGATATGCTTGAATTGTTGTACAGCATTCCGAGAACGCAGCATCCTTTAGCTACCCTATAAGCGACTAGTGGGCAGGACCCCACAAATGTATTCACATGGAATTCCAAAAACAAACTGTATATGCCTCAGATTTCCATACATCAGCATTATTGAGACATCATCAGTGTAACGTTGGATAATGATGGTTATTTCCAGTATTTTGTATGTAATACTAAAATTCCTGATTGTGTGCACAGTGTAGTTAACCAATGTGTCACCTTGTTTACGGAACAAATTGTGCATACTTCAGATGTCCTCTTGATTAAAGTATCAAGATCAAATCAATATGAAAGTGAATGACTGATATGTAATATTGTAAGGTATGCTCAAGTGGATAGGTAGTATAGCCGTGCACTATTACCCTCCGCACATTAATCCTCCCCACTCCCAAAACCCCAATGTTCTTTCTTAGGCAGCTGTATCATACAGCATGTTCATTTTAACTGAGGACATTGAAGTATCTCGAAAACTACACATCGGATCAATAGAAGTTATAATTCCAATTTTTTTGTCTCGCAGGGGGACATCCAACGATACCAAACTCTGTCTGCTACAACACCCTATGCGTGAGTGGCAGGAGGCAACTTTGGAATCCTCATTGGGAACCCCTGTTTCGTACTGCAGACTGCGATTGTATGGAAAAATCTACATACTTCTTTTCTGAAGAATTTTCTTCGTTCGCCACAGATAGCGTTGTAATCGGAGGAATAGAAATGGTATACATTCGTAATTTACGACACGCTGCTCAATGGCCATTGAATATCCAATGGCACTTGGGACCCCACATCCATGCTGCGAGGGTAGGGCAGGCCACAATTTCGCAACTCCTAATTGGAAACCCCATTCGCAACATTGGATTCCTCTGACATACTCGACGCGCCACCGTGGCCATGTAGCGAACTACGACGTATCATAACAGGCAGTACACTGCAAGTGGAACTCACGTATCGTAGAGACGTAGAACAGATACCGGCTCTAAGCATTACAATCCTTGTGCAGTGTTTATTGCCTGCGCGCCTACCTATCATTTGAGAGACAGGCGTGCAAATAGACCATGAATGTTGCGACCACAGAAGAAAAAACTGAAATGATCCTGATTTACGGAGAATGTAGAAAAAATGTTGAGGTTGCTGTTGCCTTGTATGCCCAGCGTTTTCCAGAGAAAGCTCACTCTTGTTCGTTCTTTTACAAGGTTGTGAACGCCTTTGTCTGATGGCAGCGTGCAGACCTGCAGAAGGAAACGAGGCAAACGTGTTACAGGAAAAGCTAATGAAATACTTTTACCAGCAGCAGCACACCACAACCCACGGAAATTACACCGCGATGCCGGAATTCCTGTAGGTAGCATTGTCACAATATTGCATCGTTGTAAGTAGCGTCCATACCACGTGCCATTGTATGAAGAACTTCTTGGTGCCTATTTCCATAACTGGTTAGTGTTTTGGAAAGGGCACATCAACAAACGCAGACGACTCCCATATTTTTTGCCGATTACTGTTTCCAGTGAGTCTACATTCACAAATCATGGTAGCGTTAACCGGCATAACATGCGTTACTTGAATGTAGACAGTTCCTACTAGTTACGGCAATTTTATCATCAGCATCCTTGGTCGATTAACGTACAGTGTGGCATCATGGGGAACAAACTCATTGGCCTGTATTATATCGACGAGGAAGTTGAATGGACGTAAATATTAAACGTTCCTGGAACAGGAACTACCGGTACTAGTGCAGGATGTTGCCCTGGACGCTCAGCAACGTATGTGGTTTCAGCATGACAGTTGCGCAGCACGTTACACAACTGTAGCACGAGAGGTATTAGACCGTGTTTACAATGGTCGGTGGATCGACAGAGGTGACCCTATTAATTGGTCTGGTAGGTCGCCGGGTCGCCGGGTTTGACGTCGCTGGTTTCTTTCTGTGGAGATATATAAAAGATAGATTTTACCCTAAAATAAGCTGTAACAGTAAGTGACAGCAGTCCGTGAAGAGCAGGTCGAGCGCAAGAGAAACGCCTGTGCTGGCATGCCCTCAAATATGCTTCTGTCCTGTGTACGGTCATTTGAAAAGCGGATCACTGAGTGTATTGTAGTTGCCGGTACTACGTTTAAACACTTACTCTAATTGTAAAAACAGAGTAGTATTCGAGCCACGGCCTCAATGGCATATCGATTTCAAATGGCTCTGAGCACTATGTGACTTAACTTCTGAGGTCATTAGTCGCCTAGAACTTAGAACTAATTAAACCTAACTAACCTAAGGACATCACACACATCCATGCCCGAGGCAGGATTCGAACCTGCGACCGTAGCAGTCCCGTGGTTCCGGGCTGAGCGCCTAGAACCGCTAGACCACTGCGGCCGGCTAGGCGTGTCGAGTAGTCCCCTGTTCGATGTGTTGGAGGAATACAATGTTGCGAATGGGGTTTACCATTAGAAGTTACGAAATACTGGCCTTCCTATCCTCGCAGCATGGAGTTGGGGTCCCACATGTTATTGGATATTCAAAGGCCAAAGAGTTGCATGTCTTAAATTACGATTGTGTACCCATTATCATTCCTCTAATTACAACGCCAATTGCAGGGAAACGAAGTAAATGTTTCAGAAGAAACTATGTTGATTTTGCCGTAGAATCGTAATCTTCAATGAAAACGGGGTTTCCCAATGAAGATTTCAAAGTTGCGCCATGCCACCCACTCACAGGGTGGTATGGTGGGTCGAGTGTGGTATCTGTGGATATCCGCCTCCGAGACAAACAAATTGAAATCATAACTTTTTTTTTGATTCGATGTGTAGTTTTCGAGATATTTCAATGTATTCAGTTAAAATGAACAACATGAATACACCACTTACTTTGTAATTTCAGGGTCATATTGCCTGATGGTGACACCACTGAACTGTAATTGTATTTTAGCCGAGCATCCCAGACGTGCTCGATGGGGTTTAGGTCTGGAGAACAGGCAGGCCACTCCATTCGCCTGATATCTTCTGTTTCATGGTACACCTCCACGATGGCATCTCGGTAGGGTCGTGCGTTATCATCCATCAGGAGGAAGGTGAGACCCACTGCACCTCTGAAAAGGCGGACAAACTGGTGCAAAATGACGTCCCGATACGCCTGAGCATAAGAACATAATAGGTGGAGAAAAAGGAGGTTAAAAGATACACTGACATGGATACATTCATTGCAGGACAGTTAAAAGAAATCGACATAAAGTTAAAAATCACAGCTGGCGATTCGTGGAGCACATATAATGCACTGAAGCCACACACAATTGTATAGAACCCATTATGTTTGGTTCAGATTTTGACATACGTTAAGTAGTAAGAATACATTAATATGTAATTAATAATTTTCATGTAATATTGCAGTGTATGGTTTAGCTGCATAACATAGTGCACTAATGTATCGTCTTGGAAGTGTATAAAGAACCTATTATGGTTGGTTCAGATCTCCATATGTTATAACTAGTGGGAGTACATCAATATGAATTAAATGGACTTTTATATGATACTGAAGTACAGGGTGTCCCACTCAAACGTCCCTGATGTCAAGGACCCAGGAGAGAAAAACCACAGTAGATACAATGAAAAATGCACCACATTGTAGAACATCTCAAAGAATTTATATTCCCGCATTATAAGTGCCAAGTATCGTCGCCAGAGTGCAGTATGGTAGCATGAAGTGAAAATGGCGACTCCACAGCAGCGAACGCAAGCAGTAGTGTGGTTTGCAGAAACAAAATCTCCGATTACTGGGCAAAGAAATTATCGTAGTGTGTATGAATGTGATCCACCTGATGTGAAAAAGGAAGTTTCTGGCAACAGGAAGGGTTCTGAAACATTCTGGTGGTGCATGTTACGAAGTTTGAGAAGAGACAGTGAAGGACATCAGACAAACGTTTCTCAGAAGCCCATATAAATCAGTTCGTCAAGCATCTAGGCAACATTGCATCGTGTAGTTCACCAGTGTCTTCGTATGTGTGCTTACAAAGTGTAAATTCTGCAACATCCGACTCCGAACGGCAAACCAGGCGTACAACAATTTGCTGCTGATATGCTGCAGCGTATTGATATGGATGCCAGATTCCTGGAAAGATGTTTATTCTCAGATGAGGCAACCTTTCATCTATCAAGAAGGGTTAATAGGCATAACGTTCGGATTTGGGATTCGCAGAATCCGCACATTCTCAATGAACATGTTCATGATAGCCCTAAACTAAACGTCTTGTGCGGGCTAATGCATGACAGGATTGTTTGACTGTTCTTCTTTGCAAAACAGACAGTGAATGGGTCAGTGTATCTGGACATGTTGGAGCAGTTTGTGTAGCATCAGATTCAAGACTTGCAACCCAACATCGTTTTTCAACAAGATGGAGCTCCACCGCATTGGTCAATGTCTGTTCGCAAGTTCCTGGATACGAAATTTCCCAATCGTTGGATCGGACACAGAGGACCCATTGATTGGCCACCACGTTCAACCGACATAACGCTGCTTGATTTCTTCATGTGAAGATTCGTGAAGGACCGCATGTATGCGACCAAAGTGAACGATATTCATACGTTGCAACATCGTACCACTAATGTAATTGCAACAATAACAGAGGAAATGTCACGAAGAACTTGGCAAGAAATTGAATATAGACTCAATATTTTTCGTGCTACAAATGGTTCACATGTAGAGGTGTATTGATGATAAATAAATAAATTCTTTGAGATGCTTTACAGTGTGAAGCAGTTTTCATTGCCGTATCTACTGTGGTTTCTTTCCTGGGCCTTTGAAATCAGGGAGATTTGAGTGGTACACCCTGTATATGGTCAGGTATAGAATGTAACTCACATATGTACCATACTGTGACTATCCCTACTACCTAGCCCCATGCACATCCTCAAGTCTATTCCATCCGTCAGCCACTTCAAAACCTCCCCCCCCCATCCAACCCCCACAACACTCACACTCTGTCACTTGCCCCTCCTCTTGCCACCCACTCCTGCCCCCCCCCCCTCCCCACCTTTTGTGCTCCCTCTACTGAACAGCTGTGGGGACTATCGTATTTTAGGAATGTGTAGACAATATGATTGAGCGGTTCTGGCTCAAGAACTTTCAGTTTCTGAGTCTTGTGACTGTCCCGCCATTTCACATGGGTCGTGCAGGTTGTTGCACAGGGCTGACATCTTTTATGTAAGTGCCCATGAATTTTTTTTCTTTATTGTGATTTCATTCCCCTGCCACATATTGGTATGGGAGGGCTGACAGCAGCACAATCTGCCACTCTTCAGTCAAGTGACATTACAGTTAAAAAGGAGGCAACTATACATATAGAAGGCGATAAAAACGGGGGCATAAGAACATAATAGGTGGAGAAAAAGGAGGTTAAAAGATACACTGACATGGATACATTCATTGCAGGACAGTTAAAAGAAATCGACATAAAGTTAAAAATCACAGCTGGCGATTCGTGGAGCACATATAATGCACTGAAGCCACACACACAAGACAAAAGTTGGCAACAGTATTATAACACTCCAGAATGAAGACACATTAAAACAACTGTAAAAGATGGAGCACAAATGACAAAGAATAAAAGCTTCCAGGAGGGACTTGCTGAGCGAGAATAGACCTGAGAGGAGGGAAAAAGACGAGAGAGGAAGGTGCAGTGGGGGAGGGGGGCTAGAGAGGGTGGAACGAAAAGTAAAGGAGGGTCAGAGGGGGGGGGGGGGGACCAAGGAGCAGGAGACGGCGGGGTGGGAGATGGAGAGGAAAGGCAAGTCAGCAGAGAGTGTAGAGACACAGACGGGGTGCACTGGAAAGAGAGGGGGTGTAGAAGGGAGGAAAAAACCGCTCAGCCAAAGGAAAGAGGAGGGGAGAGGGAGCTCTGAGGATTGTGAGGCGGGATGGTAGGGTTAGTATTGGTAGGAGGGGTAGATATCAGGGCAAAGCTCATTATTTGGGAAGGGTAGGTGTTGGCAGTTGTGTTGGGAAAGGCAGTGGAGAGTGTGGAGATTGAGAGAGGGCGGAATGGAGTGGTCAAGGCGCGGCAGTAGGCTGGGGGTAGAGAGGATAGGAGACACTAGGACTAGGGGGTAGGGGGGATCGAGCCTGCAGGTAATGTACAGGGTGCAGATGTGGTTGAGGAAAAGGAGAAGATTTAGGAATAGGTTGAGTTCTTAGAGTATCTGTGTGGGGAACGGGAGGTGGATATGGAAGGCGAGGCAGAGTGCATGGTGTTGACAGACTTTGAGGGCTTTATAGAATCTGGAAGGAGCGGAAATCCGGGGAACGCTAGCATAAAAAAGGATGGGGTGGATCAAGGATTTGTAGATGTGAAGGATGGTGCAAGGATGCATTCCCCAAGTCCAGCTGGACAGGAGTTTCAGGAGGGAGAGTCTATTGTGGGCTTTGTGTTGGATTGTAAGGAGATGGCGAGTCCAGGTGAGTTGACAGTCGATGATGAGGTGAATAGGACGACCATAAACGGTGAGGTAAAAATCGCCTATTATGATTGCCTGGTGCCTATGAATCAGTAAATTATGAACTTATAATATCGCAGTTACACGTTCGTTGTGAGTTCAAAATTATATTGTGCATTAAAAGAATTATATTTACACTCTGAGTATGGAATATTACAATTTATTGCTGTAACGAACATGTACTATAAGGACAGTTTCAAGCACTATAAGGGCAGGTTAAGCATTCAGCTGAATAAAATTCCATCTTCCCTTTCCTGGTAATACCTCTGGTGAAGCAAACGTCATGTGGCTCACGCCATGGTGCCGCTTTGTTACGATCTCTGGCGCTGTTTTGAAATTATGTTAATGTCAGTTTGTAACCTCCCCCTCACTTATCGACCTTAATGACAGTGAAAAATTAAACCGCATGCACCTAATGGAAATTTGGGAAAAGCAATCGTCACCGACGTTAATTTGTCGGTAAAGAGGGAGGAAAGGGTTACATCTTAATGAAAGGAAAAATGCAAATGAAATTGGTGGAAATTAATTTTGAGAAAAGGGTAAAATTAATAAAGAAAGTAAACGTGCGGTCGTCACGTTAACAATTAATTGGCGTTAATGAGATATTTGAGATTTGCCTTATGGACAACTACTATAATAACTGAAAATGAAAGATTAATGCACTTATAATTAGCACTAAAAGCGTGGCAACTGAAGGTTGACACGTGTTGTGTGAAAACTGAATGTTTGTCAGAAGTAATAAATTTCGCTACACTCTGACTTAATTTAGCAAAAGAATTAATAAAACCGGAAAATTGAAAGTTAATTTAGTGACTGAAATTAATAGTGAGCTTTGTTTCTGAAGCACTACGAAATTCAATAAAATAAGGTTAGTCTTGGGCTACCTCAACAATCATTTCAAAAGCTACTTGAATCTACGCAATTTAGAAGTAAGAGATTTAACTTTTGATTTGAATTTAATGATTCTGAACAATTAACAATAGTAAAATTTAGTACGTACCAAGCTGAGCTGTAGTCACAGGTAAGCTAAAATATGGTAACAAAACTCGCACTCATAATTTGTGCTTGTGTAATCTAAATATTGTAGCCAGCTATGAATACTTTAACTTTGAAATTAAAGCAGTGAAATGGAATAATATTACTTTAATGCTGGCGTTTGAATTTCAACGACACTCGGGTTCATTCCGGAAAAGGAAGGGACCCTGCTTGGTAATGCAATTGGGACAATGAGCAACAAATGTTCATGCTAAGTTGCTGTAATTATAGTTACGAAAATGGAACAGTTTGAAAAGCTGAGGTCTGCCATACAGTTCTAAAACTTTACGTGCTACCAGTCTTCCTTGTTGGTTGATTGAAGGTTTGCAGTCGCCGGTCGAGCAGGTGACGACAGTCACTCATTGTCGGCCGTCGCTGTTGCAGAAGCTGGATGTTGGCGCGCCTTCTTCTCGACACGGTCACCAGGCGAAACAGGCTCTTGATGTGCCCAGCTAATGCTTCCCGTCCGCGACACCGTGTCAGAAACTATCATAGCGAGTCGAGCGCAATTACATGCTGCCCAACCCCGGAAGCGCGGCAACTCGCGGAAGCGTCACACAACACACCTGCTCCACTGCACTACTCCAGCCAGACTCCGCTCTGCCCGCGCTCCACGCGGCAGAGTTAACACTACCAAAGATCCTAAACACTTTGGTTCTGCACACGACCTATCGATGTATTCGTTCGATAGCATAGTTTTCCCCAGGCAAGACCCAGCGTAAAAATACACTCCTGGAAATTGAAATAAGAACACCGTGAATTCATTGTCCCAGGAAGAGGAAACTTTATTGACACATTCCTGGGGTCAGATACATCACATGATCACACTGACAGAACCACAGGCACATAGACACAGGCAACAGAGCATGCACAATGTCGGCACTAGTACAGTGTATATCGACCTTTCGCAGCAATGCAGGCTGCTATTCTCCCATGGAGACGATCGTAGAGATGCTGGATGTAGTCCTGTGGAACGGCTTGCCATGCCATTTCCACCTGGCGCCTCAGTTGGACCAGCGTTCGTGCTGGACGTGCAGACCGCGTGAGACGACGCTTCATCCAGTCCCAAACATGCTCAATGGGGGACAGATCCGGAGATCTTGCTGGCCAGGGTAGTTGACTTACACCTTCTAGAGCACGTTGGGTGGCATGGGATACATGCGGACGTGCATTGTCCTGTTGGAACAGCAAGTTCCCTTGCCGGTCTAGGAATGGTAGAACGATGGGTTCGATGACAGTTTGGATGTACCGTGCACTATTCAGTGTCCCCTCGACGATCACCAGTGGTGTACGGCCAGTGTAGGAGATCGCTCCCCACACCATGATGCCGGGTGTTGGCCCTGTGTGCCTCGGTCGTATGCAGTCCTGATTGTGGCGCTCACCTGCACGGCGCCAAACACGCATACGACCATCATTGGCAACAAGGCAGAAGCGACTCTCATCGCTGAAGACGACACGTCTCCATTCGTCCCTCCATTCACGCCTGTCGCGACACGACTGGAGGCGGGCTGCACGATGTTGGGGCGTGAGCGGAAGACGGCCTAACGGTGTGCGGGACCGTAGCCCAGCTTCATGGAGACGGTTGCGAATGGTCCTCGCCGATACCCCAGGAGCAACAGTGTCCCTAATTTGCTGGGAAGTGGCGGTGCGGTCCCCTACGGCACTGCATAGGATCCTACGGTCTTGGCGTGCATCGGTGCGTCGCTGCGGTCCGGTCCCAGGTCGACGGGCACGTGCACCTTCCGCCGACCACTGGCGACAACATCGATGTACTGTGGAGACCTCACGCCCCACGTGTTGAGCAATTCGGCGGTACGTCCACCCGGCCTCCCGCATGCCCACTATACGCCCTCGCTCAAAGTCCGTCAACTGCACATACGGTTCACGTCCACGCTGTCGCGGCATGCTACCAGTGTTAAAGACTGCGATGGAGGTCCGTATGCCACGGCAAACTGACTGACACTGACGGCGGCGGTGCACAAATGCTGCGCAGCTAGCGCCATTCGACGGCCAACACCGCGGTTCTTGGTGTGTCTGCTGTGCCGTGCGTGTGATCATTGCTTGTACAGCCCTCTCGCAGTGTCCGGAGCAAGTATGGTGGGTCTGACACACCGTTGTCAATGTGTTCTTTTTTCCATTTCCAGGAGTGTACAAATAACATTTACAAAACAAACCAATTATACATCGACATAAATGCATATATATATATATATATATATATATATATATATATATATATATATATATATATATATATATATATATATACAAATAGTAAAACTGTGGTGTCACCGCCAGACACCACACTTGCTAGGTGGTAGCCTTTAAATCGGCCGCGGTCCATTAGTATACGTCGGACCCGCGTGTCGCCACTGTCAGTGATTGCAGACCGAGTGCCGCCACACGGCAGGTCTAGAGAGACGTCCTAGCACTCGCCCCAGTTGTACAGCCGACTTTGCTAGCGATGCTACACTGACAAATACGCTCTCATTTGCCGAGACGATAGTTAGCATAGCCTTCAGCTACGTCATTTGCTACGACCTAGCAAGGCGCCATTACCAGTTTATATTGAGATTGTTATTAATGTACCGTCAAGAGCGATGTACACCAATTATGGATTAAAGTTAAGTATTCCAAGATCTTCGTACTTTATTTGCAATTCTCAAGACATTGTCCTGTTCCAGACCTCACGCCAGTCTGCGTGAGCTTAAACGCGTGCCTTTCGGCTACCTCCGAGTGGCTTGGCTGTCTTGCCAAGTCACTACAAAAACAGTTACTGTATATAAAGACACAGAAATGTCATATCTTCAGGCAACAAAATAAGGAAAAATCTATAGTACAATAGATGGAAATAGAAGGATATGCATTTCCGGCGTTACGAGTTGATGAACAGAAGTGACTAATGCAAGTGACATGAATATAATGGCTGTTAAATACACCATACTGCGTGTTAATGGTTTTTCACTGTACACAATGTCCGCCTTATTATGTATCTTTGATATGTATTCATTTGCTACAGTACAACAAAGGCCAGAAATATGTTTTTAAGACGATGACATTTCATGGACAAGTCAGACACATTAATTATTAGCATGCAGTCTTAGTAATAGTTTCAGATACGTAATAACGAGTTGTTCCTATGCTCTGCACTGTATGATATGTATGCTTTATTACTTTTCAGTTCAACGTGCACTTGAGAAAGGCTATAAAGCCGAAATCGTGACAGTGTAAAATATATGAGCAATTAACAATCAACTAGCGGAAATTCCTTAAGAAATAACTAACGGAACACCTTTGGTATTAGTTACAACGACGATTTCGCTCCAGACTCCAGAGCCCAACAATAATATCTTGTATGGTTTCGGCTCCTGAGGAAGGGGCTGCCATTTCTGCACAGACAGTCAGACAAGACGTTAAAAGTGTTCCCAGGAGAGTTCAAACCTTTATAAAGGTGATGGCGAATGTCCATTAATAAGTGTCTGGATACTTCTGATCAAAGAGTGTAGTGTTGTGTATAGGCACACATTTAAATGTTAAGCTATAGTAGGTACAACAAGAATAAATAAGGAAAATGATTATGATAGATCCTAAACCTCTTTCAGTAATTGGAACACAAAAAGGAAGGAAAAAAAATACAGCTACTTCTAAATCATTCTACGCAAGGTGGAGTGCGGCGGAGGGTACTTTATGTACCACTATCTGATCCCTCCAAACCTGTAACACTCGCGATTAGTGCGTGGGAAGAATGACTGTCGGTAAGCCTCTGTATTGCCTCTCATTTCTCAAATTTTCTCCTCGTGGTCAATACACGAGATGTATGTGGGGGGAAGTAATATGTTTCCCGACTCCTCCTCAAAAGTGCTGTCCCGATATTTCATAGTACATCTCCCCGCGATGCACAGTGCCTCTCTTGTAACGTCTGACAGTAGATTTTCGTTAGCATCTCCGTAACGCTCTCTCGCCAGCTAAAGTTCCCGTGACGAAACGCGCCGCTCTTCCTTGGACCTTCTCTATCTCCTCTATCAGTCCTAGCTGATAGGGATCCCAGACAGATGAACAATACTCAAGAATCGGGCGAACAAGCGCCTTATAAGCACTTCTTTCGTGGATGAGTTACATTTTCTTAAGATTCTTCCGATGAATCTGAGTCTGCTGTCTGCTTTTACCACTATATGTTTTATGTGGTCATTCCACTTAAGGTCGCTCTGGATAGTTACGCCTAGATATTTTACGACAGACGCTGTCTCCAGCTGTTTGTCATCAATAGTGTAGCTGTACAGTAGTGGATTTCTTTTCCTATGTAAGCGCAATATGTTACATTTATTTATGTTCAGGGTCAACTGTCAGAGCCTGCACCATTCATCAGTTCTCTGCAGGTCTTCTGGCGTCGCTACTTTGGTATAGACAACTGCATCGTCTGCGAATAGCCTTAAAGAGCATCCGACGCTTTGTACTAGATCATTTGCATATATTGTAAACAGCAACGGTCCTATCACACTACCCTGTGGTACTCCGGATATTACCTTTACATCTGACGATTTAGTTCCGTTAAGAGCGACGGGTTGAATTCTATTTGCGAGAAATCTTGAATACAATCGCAAGACTGCTCCGATACTCGGTAAGCTCGTATATTTTTTCATAAAACGAAAATGCGGGACGGTGTCAAATGGCTTACTGAAATCAAGGAACACGGCGTCAACCTGAGCGACGTTGCCTACTGCGCTGTAGCCCTCATGGAGGAACAGAGCGAGCTGAGTTTCGGAGGGTCCTTGTTTGCGGTATCCATGTTGATTTTTATAGAGGAGCTGTTCATTTTCCAAAACGTCGTAATTCTTGGGCATAAAACATGTTCCATAATTCTACAACAGAATGACGTCAACGACATAGGTCTATAATTGTGTGGATCTGTCTCACGGCCTTTCTTAAAACCGGGAATGACCTGCTCTTTTTTACATTCGTTGCTCAAGCGATCTACGATAAATTACTGTTAAAAAGTAGCAAGTTCTTTCACGTAATCTTTATAGAATCTTATAGGTATCTCATCTGGTCGTGGCGCCTTTCCACTACTAAGCGATTGTAGCTGCTTTTCAATTCCGCGAACGGTTATTTCAGTATCTGTCATTTAGACGTTCGTACGACGATTGAAAGGAGGGACAGTGTTTCGATCTTCCGCTGTGAAACAACTTCGGGAGTCCAAATTCAGTATTTCTGCCTTCTCTCTGTTACCTTCCGTTTCTGTGCCGGTGTGGTCGCTGAGAGAATGAACAGATGATTTTGACCCACTTACTGATTTTACATACGACCAAAATCTCTTAGGTCGTTTGACAAAGTCTTATTTTCAAAATCATTGCTCTCCTTATGCTCATTTTCCTCTGTTGAGCTTTTGTTTGTCAGCTAGGCTTTTACTTCTCTTGAAACTGGAATGAACTGCTCTTTCTTTACGTAGCGCTTTTCTAACACGGCTATTAAACCATGGTGGATCTTTCCCCCTCCATAAAACCTTACCCGGAACGTACTTGTCTAGAGCATGTTGAAAGATGCCTTTGATTTTTTTCCATTTTTTCTCCACATCTTCGTCCTCATCATAGGCCGGTCGGAGTGGCCGTGCGGTTCTAGGCGCTACAGTCTGGAACCGAGCGACCGCTACGATCGCAGGTTCGAATCCTGCCTCGGGCATGGATGTGTGTGATGTCCTTCGGTTAGTTAGGTTTAATTAGTTCTAAGTTCTAGGCGACTGATGACCTCAGAAGTTAAGTCCCATAGTGCTCAGAGCCATCCTCATCACAGAATATTTGATGCCGGCTGCTGCGATATTCTGAAATTTGTATCCTGTCACTCTTTCTGAGCAAATATATCATCCTACCTTTCTTAACATTCCTTGTATGACCCGTCGTCGCAGATGCTGTCACAGCTTTATGATCACTGATACCTTCCTCTACGTTAACTGATTCCATAAGTTCAGGTCTGCCTGTTGCAAGGAGGTCTAAGGCGTTACCCTAACGAGTTGGTACTCTAACTGTCTGCTAAAGGTAATTTTCGGAAAAGACGTACAGAACAATGCCACGCGAATCCCTGTCTCTGGCACCAATTTTGAGGGCATAGCGCTCCCGATCTGTACCTGGCAAGTTGAAGTCATTCCCTATTACAACGGCATTATCAGGAAAATTACTAATGATATTCTGCAAGTTCTGTCTGAAGTGCTCTACAACTACAGATCCTGACCCAGATGGTGTATAAAAGCATCCGAACACCATTTTTGACCGTTCTTTTATACTCAGTTTCAACCAGATTAATTCACATTCGGAATCCGTGATCACCTCGCTGGATTTTATCGAATTTTTTACTGCAATAAACACGGCTCCACCCTTGGCGACTAACTTAGGATTTCCTTGTCACTGATGTCTGGTTTCCACGGTTTCCACCAGCTTTCTGTTCCCAATATTATCTGTGCATTGTAACCTTCAGTAAGCGATACTAATTCAGGGATCTTTGCTTGGATGCTCCTGCAGTTTACTAAAATCATATTAATATTTTCTATATCTGATCTTGGAGGACCAAGATTTTCTGAGGTCACTGTGGCTGATTTAACAGGCAAATCGTATTTGATCCTAGGGGTGGGGTTCTCTAACCTAAAAAAAGCCCCATGTGCAGTCCACATGTACCCCGCTACGCTATTAGCCTCTTACTGCTTGTAGTGCACACCTGACCTATTAAGGGGAACCCTACAATTCTGCACCCGATAGCGGAAGTCGAGAAATTCGCATAGTCGTCTGAGCCTGTGGTTTAGACCTACCACTCTGCTCCGAACCAGAGGATCGCTATCCACTCAGGGTACGATGCTACAAATAGACAGCTTAACTTGCACCCCCGCGTGCGTTGCTATTTGCCTTCACTAAATCAGCCAGCCGCCGAAAGGAGCAGAGAATGGCCTCAGAACCCAAGCGGTAGTCGTCATTCGTGCCGACATGTGCCACTACATGCAGCCGATTGTACCCAGTGCGCTCGATAGCCACCGGTAGTGCCTCCTCCACGTCACGGATGAGACCTCCCGGCAAACATATCGAATGCATACTGGAATTCTCTCTCGCCTTGCCTGCTATCTCCCTGAAGCGCCCCATCACCCGCCACATTGGAACTCCCAATGACAAGCATACCCACCGTCAGTAGTTATCCTGACTGGGTAGGAAATTCGACCGCTCGCCGAACAGGAGAGGCATCCCGTGCTGGCTCACAGTTATCATCAACACTGAGTAGCA
Organism: Schistocerca serialis cubense; assembly: GCF_023864345.2. Classification (NCBI taxonomy): domain Eukaryota; kingdom Metazoa; phylum Arthropoda; class Insecta; order Orthoptera; family Acrididae; genus Schistocerca; species Schistocerca serialis. Next base: position 560,405,617 of record NC_064638.1, on the reverse strand, counting down.
GCTCGTACCTGTTGCTAAGACGGTGGGAGCCAGCCGCACGGCCTTCCGCCCAGTGACACGCGAACCCACCACTGTCTGCCACGGACATTGTCACAATGATTTGGTTGAATGTAATTCGATATGTAGCCGTCCAGTATCGTTATTTAGATGGTGGTATAGAATTAAGGAATTAATAAATAATTAGAGTCCCAGTCAGTCTGGTGCAGGTTTCGTAATTCATGATTTATTAATTGGATAAGTTTCTGAATCAATATGAGATTAAGTCATGTATTTGCGATTAGATTAGTGCAAATTACCACATGTTTGCTAGTTTTTTACGGTGGTTCTCTCGTCGTGTAGCACTTCTTTTCCCTTTTTTGTCCGGAAGTTATTATTTGGGGTCATCAGTCTTCCTACTGGTTTGATGCGGCCCGCCACGAATTCCTCTTCTGCGCCAACCGTTTTATCTCAGAGTAGCACTTGCAAACGACGTCCTCAATTATTTGCTGGATGTATTATATGGCTCCGAGCACTATGGGACTTAACATCTGAGGTCATCAGTCCCCTAGAGCTTAGAACTACTTAAACCTAACTAACCTAAGGACATCACACACATCCATGCCCGAGGCAGGATTCGAACCTGCGACCATAGCAGTCACGCGGTTCCGGACTGAAGCGCCTAGAACCGCTCGGCCACCGCGGCCGGCTGGATGTATTATAATCTCTGTCTTCCTCTACAGTTTTTGACCTCCACGGCTCCATCCAGTACCACGGAAGCCAAAAAAAAAAAAAAAAAAAAAAAATGGCTCTGAGCACTATGGGACTTAACATCTATGGTCATCAGTCCCCTGGAACTTAGAACTACTTAAACCTACCTAATCTAAGGACATCACACAACACCCAGCCATCACGAGGCAGAGAAAATCCCTGACCCCGTCGGGAATCGAACCCGGGAACCCGGGCGCGGGAAGCGAGAACGCTACCGCACGACCACGAGCTGCGGACCCATGGAAGTCATTCACTCATGTGTTAACACATGTCCTATCATCCTACTTCTCCTTATCAGTGTTTTCCACATATTCCTTTCCTCTCCGATTCTGCACAGAATCTCTTCGTTCCTTCTCTTACTATCCACCTTATTTTCAACATTCGTCTGTAGCACCACATCTCAAATGCATCGATTCTCTTCTGTTCCGGAATTTTCACAGTCCATGTTTCACTACCATAGACTGATGTACTCCACACGTATATTCTCAGAAATTTCTTCCTCAAATTAAGGCCTATGTTTGATACTAATAGACTTCTCTTGGCCAGGTATGCCATTTTTGCCATAGGTAGTCTGCTTTTGATGTCCTCCTTACTCTGTCCGTCATTGGTTATTTTTCTACCTAGATGGCAGAATTCCTTAACTTCGTCTGCTTCGTGGCCATCAATCCTGATGTTAAGTTTCTCGCTGTCCTCATTTGTTCTGCTTCTCATTACATTTCTTCGATTTACTCTCAATCCATTTTCTGTACTTATTAGATTGTTCATTCCATTCAGCAGATCATGTAATTCTTCTTCAGTTTCACTCAGGATAGCAATGTCATCAGCGAATCATTGATATCCTTTCACCTTGAATTTTAATTCCACTCCTAAACCTCTCTTTTATTTTCATCACCGTTTCTTCGATTGAACAGTAGGGGCGAAAGACTACATCCCCTTTTAATGCGAGCATTTCGTTCTTAGTTGCTATCGCTTGTTATTGTACATATTGTATATTACCCGTCTCTCCCTATAGCTTACACCTATTTTTCTCAGAATTTCGATAATCTTGCACCAGTTTACGTTGTCGAATGCTTTTTCCAGGTCGACAAATCCTATTAAAGTGTCTTGATTTTTCTTTACCGTTGCTTTCATAATCAACCGCAATGTCAGAATTGCCTCTCTCGTGCATTTACCCCTCCTAAAACCAAACTGATCGTCATCTAGCACATCCTCAATTTTCTTTTTCAGTCTTCAGTATATTTTCTTATCAGCAACTTGGATGCATGAGATGTTTAGTTGATTGTGCTATAATTCTCGCACTTGTCAGCTCTTGCAGTCTTCGGAATTGTGTGGATGATATTTTTCCGAAAGTAGATGGTATATCGCCAGACTCATACATTCTACACATTAACGTGAACAGTTGTTTTGTTGCCACTTCCCCAATGATTTTAGACATTCTGGTGGAATACTATCTATCCCTTCTGCCTTATTTGCCTTTATGTCCTCCAAAACTCTTTTAAATTCTGATTCTAATACTTGACCCCCTATCTCTCCTAAATCTACTCCTCTTCCTTCTTCTATCGCATCAGACGGATCTTCCCCCTCACACAGTCTTTCAATGTAAGCGGAAGAACTCGTTGGGTAACCGCGACATTGCCCAGCCTTTTGCCGCGAGCGGAGTGATGTGCGGCACACCACGGAGGGACGTAGAGCAAGGGGCGTGTCGTGACAGCGAAGGCCGCGGGTCACACGACGCCGAGGGGGCGTGGCCGCGATCGATGGCCGCCACGCGGACGCCAGCCGTCTGGCCTCGCAGCCCCACACGGCAGGCAGCTGGAGGTCGTCTTCTGTGGCGCAGCTCGCAGCTACCGGCGCCACCCCCCCCTGCATCCTTGCATCCGTGTTCCCTACCTGCCTCTGCAATTCTTATGACAACTGTCAGTAGGGCACCACACTACGTCGAATCGGAGATCAAATATCTCGCACCTCATCGTAATCGATTCCCAAAGTCTCACTTAACTAGTGTCTCAACTGTTCGTGTTATATCTCAACTCTCCAGAAATGGGTGCGTTAATAATATTAAGTTATTTACTGCAGGTATGACGACTCGAAGTTCATATGTAGGCTCATTCATGTTGTTTTAGTCTAACAGCCCACATGTCTTACTTGTCTTAGTTAAAACACTGTTTGCCGATTAATCCCCTTATTACTTTTCTATACCGTGACGTTTTGTAAACACTTCACATAATACTTGTTTTTCAGATAACACTTCCTACTCATCACAAAAAAAGTTGTGAGTCAACAAAGACATACTTTTTACGCCGACAAATGACAAGCAGTTTGCGCTTATGAAAGGTTACAGAAAAACTAAGACACAACTGGCAAAACGTCAGGACTCAGTTTGAATGGTTCTCAAAAACAATCTTTTAGAATGACAGATAAATTGATAAACAAAAAGAATTTATAGTAAATATACATATATTTAGAAGTGGAAATTTAAATGTTACAAAAAAAAATAATTTTATATTCTCAAATTAACTTTTCATGTAAAATGGAAGGTTCGAGATATTTCAGTGCCGTTTACTCTCCTATATTCAACTACATTTCACTACGGGGAATACTTTTATCGAAGTTTGCTCCGTAAATTCGATCAGAAAAAATGAATAAAAGGTAATGAAAAATAAATTATTATTTTTAATCTCTCGAACAGAATTTTGTTCGTGTCGACCAATAATAAATTTGACAATTTGTACTTAACAGAATGTGTAAGAGAAAAACCAGTGATGATTAACACAATTGATACGTACTTCCTTCTGTTACTGTTTATTCCAAAATAAGACAATAGCATGACGAATTTTAGCTACGAAATATTATGTTAACGTATGTTAAAAAGTAAGAACGGGAAAGATTACTCTCGTATTAAAGACAATATTGTTACCGCAGTTGTCCATATTTGTCTACTGATTCGTAAGTAAAAATGTATCGTGAACTGCAAAACTGAAACCATCAAATAGTGCCGGTCGAATATGGCATCAGTCTGCTCATATTGTTAAATTGCCCTGTTTTCTCGTGTCTTACACCATCACTTCGTCAAGAATGATCGCCAACTTTTCTGATGCTACTGCTCACCTATGCAACAAGCTAGCCTGCATTCCACGCAGAATTATATATCCCGTTTCATTTAAGAAAGGCGGTAGCGCTTCCTTCCACCAATATCATGAAAATTTCCCCAAAAATTAACGCATAGGATGTTTTCTCTCGACCGAAATGTAAAGCAAATGCTCCCATCTTCTCCCAATTAAGTTTCTTTATCCTCACGTTTCTGAGGCACATCATTTTTTTCGCCACCTACACTGTTCTTTTATCACGTACCTCTTTCTTTTCTTTTTCCACCCACAAGCAACTTTACATCTCGTCCGCAGGTCATTTAGAGGGAGCATTAAGTTGTGCACCCAGAACTATGGGCACTCGTTTAAACACACCCTCGCATGTTAAGACCATTGCGCAACGAGTGGCTAATTGTGAGAAAGGAGTACTTGGTTCTGGTTTCCTGCAGACACATTTCTTTTGTGTTATAGATAACAGATGCTTCGCATGCTTCATGTGAAACTGAGCGGCAACTGCCAGCGTACTCCAAAATTGAAGTACGAGGGACAGTACGATTCTTATGATCAAAACGCCTAAATTGAATACAGAATCACCGTGAAATTCTGGCGCTATATGGACCAAATGCAATGTTGCGCCCAGCCATAGTGGAACAATCTGACAAAAACGGCACAGACGTGGATAATGCTGATCGGTAAGGAAGGCCGTCGACATCGGCCGCAAACGACAATGTCGAGGTAATTGGGTAACTGATTCGCAGGTTTTCCAGTAATGAGTACGATCACCCATTAGTTTTCGAATGCATGGCCAAGCAGCAGATTTCTCTCGTAGAGAAACTTAATGATTGACAGAACGTTCCACATGCTTTCTAAATCCCCTCTTACATCTAAACTCTGTTAATTACTTACAGGGTGTTGCACCCACATCTAAAACTTTGAACGTATCTAGCTTGCTAGCTTAAATTGATAGAAAGTTGATTTAAATTGTTTGACTGCAGGTTTTCGTTGAAATTGTTAGTGAAGGTAAAATATACTGAATTATTAGACCTAGTCATGTTACTCTTCAGTTTTTTCTCATACAATCGACGCTTTGACCTCTCTGTTGGGAACTTCTTCAGGATGTTCATGTGTTTTTGATTAACTGAACACTATCAAAGACCAGCGTCACGGTCACTTACTAAAGGGAGTTTCTTGCACTTGTTCACAAGAAGTTGGACTATGGGGTGACAGCCGGCCGCTGGTGGCCGAGCGGTTCTGGCGCTTCAGTCTGGAACCGCGCGACCGCTACGGTCGCAGGTTCGAATCCTGCCTCGGGCATGGATGTGTGTGTGTTGTCCTTAGGTTAGTTAGGTTTAAGTAGTTCTAAGTTCTAGGGGACTTATGACCTCAGCAGTTGAGTCCCATAGTGCTCAGAGCCATTTGAACCATTTATGGGGTGACATTTTGCCGGCTGCTATTGGTGGACCATCGTTATTGGACAAGTAGCGGAACAGGCACAATAAGAGAGGGGGAATGTTTATCAAAAGATACCACCTCTCTCCACAGCTCAGCCCAGAGGCAAGCAGTGCTCAACATTTTGTTGTTGCGAGCCTTACGTGTTAGTGAAAATAAAACCTGGAACCGCTAGTGAACTCTTTTTAAAGGAAATACGAAAGGATAAGGTTTACCTACTCAAGGGCTTCTTGGTCGGGAATCGTAAGATCGAATCCCAGTCAGACAATGGAAATGTTTCAGTCTGCCTTTACGCTAACCTACACCTCTCATTGATGTGAAGTTAGGCCAGGAACGACACTGGACGCTTTACACTTTAAACAGTAGGTCCCCTTTCCCGAGTAGGATTACTGCGATAGGTTAATGGCCCGCTAGTCTTCGAAGTAACGTCCAACAGAAAGAACTTGCGAACAGGCGACTTATTATCCCTCTTCAGGGACTCCCAGTCAGTCATGTTATACGAATTTACTTTTTAGCTATCCAATGAAGATAGCTCGTCATTAGCAGCCGGATGATTTTTACCCAATAACAGCATTTCTTCAGAACAAGCTCGGTAAAAGCACCATTTTATAAGTGAGCGTGACACAGGTCTTTGGTAGCTTTCAGCTAATTGTGAACACCAAAATTTCCTGAAGAAGTTACCGGCAGAGTAATCGAGAGGTCTACTGTATAGGAAGGAACTGAAGAGGTACGTGTGGCGACCTAGTTACGTAGACTAGAACATTTTAACTCAGTTGTTGAAACTGATTTATACATTGTTGATTTAAGTACAACAGCTACATATAGAAAAAATTATCTATTTAAAAATTGACGCTCTGATAATAACTAAATGAACTATGTTCATAAATCTGGAGAAAGAGCAACATGTCTTACGTTTATCTGTTTAAATAAATACTCCGTTCACCTGTTACTCTGAAAGTTACGGAGAAGAACACCTTATCTGGAACACCCTGTGTACATATTTACACATAACCATACACATAAATAGGCAATGGTCTTGCCGCAGTGGATACACCGGTTTCCGTCAGATCACCGAAGTTAAGCCCTGTCGGGCGTGGCCGGCACTTGGATGGGTGACCATCCAGGCCGCCATGATCTGTTGCCATTTTTCGGGGTGCACTCAGCTTCGTGATGGCAACTGAGGAGCTACTCGACCGAATAGTAGCGGCTAAGGTCAAAGAAAACCATCCTAACGACCGGGTGAGTGGTGTGCTAACCACACGCCCTTCCTATCAGTATCCTCAGTTGAGGATGATACGGCGGTCGGATGGACCCGATGGGCCACTTGTGGTCTGAAGACGGAGTGCTATACACATAAATGCACATAAGCATACACGTGTATACACATACGTCCATTCGTTTGTTCATTGCCCAACGTGTGTCGAGTTGACATGCTGGTAACGCAGCAATGAAAAGCATTTTGCGGTCTCTGTTTGAGCAGACGCAATTCAGTTACAAAATCCACACCTATATCCACATACATTTATATGGCGACATTTAAAGGTTTCTAATTGACTGTTTACGATGTAGTAGAATTTCTATGTGATACAGAATGAAATGATTCCTACTATATTCCTCTCTCTCTCTCTCTCTCTCAGACACACACATTATATATATACCATGTGATCAAAAGCATCCGGACACCCCCAAAAATATACGTTTCTCATAATAGGTACATTGTGCTGCCACATACTGCTAGGTACCCCATATCAGCAACCTGAGTAGTCATTAGGTATCGTGAGAGACCAGAATGAGACGCTCCGCGGAACTCACAGACTTCGAACATGGTCTGGTGATTGACTGTCACTTGTGTCATACGCCTGTACGCGAGATTTCCACACTCCTAAACATCCCTAGGTCCACTGTTTCCCATGTGATAGTGAACTGGAAACGTGAAGGGACACGTACAGCACGAAAGCGTACAGGCCGACCTCATCTGTTGACTGACAGAGAACGTCGATAGTTGAAGAGGGTCGTGATGCGTAATAGGCTGACATCTATCCACACCATCACACAAGAATTCCGAACTGCATCAGGATCCACTGCAAGCACTATGACTGTTAGGTGGGAGGTGAGGAAACTGGGATTTCACAATCGAGCGGCTGCTCATAAGCCACACATGAGGCCAGTAAATGCCAAACGACGCCTCGCTTGGTGTAAGGAGGGTAAACATTGGATTATTGAACAGTGGAAAAACATTTTGTTGAGTGACGAATCACGGTACACAATGTCGCGATCCAATGGCAGAGTGTGGGTATGGCGAATGCCCGGTGAACGTCATCTGACAGCGTGTGTAGTGCCAACAGTAAATTTCGGAGGCGGTAGTGCTAAGGTATGGTAGTGTTTTTCATGGAAGGGGTTAGCAGCCTTGTTTCATTGTGTGGCACTATCACAGCACAGGCCTACATTGATGTTTTAAGCACCTTCTTGCTTCCTACTGTTGAAGAGCAATTTGGGGATGGCGATTGCTTCTTGCAACACGGTCGAGCACCAGTTCATAATTTACAGCCTGTGGCGGAGTGTTTACACGACAATAACATACCTGTAATGGACTGGCCTGCACAGAGTCCTGACCTGAATCCTGTAGAACACCTTTGGAATGTTTTGGAACGCCGACTTTGAGCCAGGCCTCATCGACCGACATCGATACCTCTCCTCAGTGCAGCACTGCGTGAAGAATGGGCTGCCATTTCCGAAGAAAGCTTCCCGCACCTGATTGAACGTATGCCTGCGAGAGTGGAAGCTGTCACAAATCTAAGGATGAGCCAGCACCATATTGAATTCCAGCATTACCGATGGAGGGCGTCACGAATTTGTAAGTCATTTTCAGCCAGGTGTCCGGATGGCCCTATGAGGATGCAGATTAGGTTTGCTTTAAATACGCGCTGTAACAGTTTTGTGCGTTACTTATCTTTGACATTGGGCGTAGTGAGTTAATGTTAGTCAAGAATGTCTTTAACCCTAGGATGCATGGTGCCAGAAACACACATGAATGCATATGCAGGGCCTCCAAGGCCCTGCCCTAATTTAAAATTTTCCTCTTTTCATATAATCATTCTTTGGCGTTAAATTTATTTCTGTCAAATTTATTGTCATATTGAAAGATACCTAAGATACAGTAACAGGATCTGGTGGACCTGATTAACATTTTATTAATTTTTTTAAAAAAACTCTAAGAGTGAATTTTTATTAGCTACATCCATTTACATACAACATATACAACTAATTTTATTAATTCACTTATAAGTTGCAGTTTCCACTTTATAACATTTATTACAACCAATTTCTTCAATTAAAACACACTCATTATTCTCAATATTACGTAAATAGGCAATATTTTGACAAAAAGTTATTATTCATTGTTCACATAAAATTGCATTTTTCTTAGTTTTCAACATGTGACAAACAAGAAGCACAAAGGAAGCCACTATGTTCCTTACAAATGTTGGTTTTACACTTAATGCATGTCATAGCACTTTTCCTGTGTTCATTATATGTACAATAATTGCATCTTCTTCTTTTTTCCCGAAACAGGTCGTTGGTTTGGCAATATGACATCTTTTTGAACACCACATCTTTGCATGGCATCAATGATTTTCTTTGGAAGATAAGGGTTCTGAATACGAAGTTACATTAGTGGTCTTACCTTTTCCTCTGCTAAATCTCTTAGGAACAAACGCCTTTTATCACTTCTTCCACTATGGTATGTCAGATGTTGGGGCGGAAAATAAAATTTCACTGTTTATTGCTGCGACGTCCATCATATTCATCCATAATGCAAATGGCCACCTTATTGCTTGTCTCTTGCAAGTGTAATAACGAATTTTCTGGTCCATTTGATCTACTCCACCCTTCGTAGAGTTATAGAACTTTATTATATCTGGTTTCTTTTTTGCATGAGTTTCATCAATGTTTCTGTCGTGATGCATTGTGCTAATGAGAACTACAGACTTTTTCTTTTTGGGAACATAACTCACCATTGTAATGTCACCTCTAAATGCAAACGAAGAGGAATGAATCGCTCTTGAGCCAGGTGGTTTCATCTCATTAGGAATTTTTGGTTTATTTTGTTTGATCGTTCCCAACACTGTAATTTGCTTCTGAAGCATCTCTTCTGCCAGCTGCTCACTAGTAAAGAAGTTGTCAACAGTAATATTTTTTTGATGATCCTTCAATGCTTTTAGCAAGATCTTTCACCACATTCAATCCAAGATTTTTCTGAATAGGTTCATGGGGCTTCCTTCCCGTGTAAACAATTCTGTCTAAAGCACATGCAGATGTAGCATCACATAACCAAAATATTTTTATGCCATACTTGGCTGGTTTAGGGGGCATATACTGGGTGAAGCTGCATCTTCCACGGAATGGGACTAGCTGTTCGTCAACTGTGAGCGAATCATTGGGAATCCTTCTATTTCTACACTTGTCAAGAAAGAGTTCCCATACATAGCGAACAGCTGCAAGTTTGCCATCTGCAGATCGAGCTTCACGGGTATGCCTGTCATCAAATCTAATCATTCTCCTTGTATCCTCGAATCTATTTACTGACATGGTGGCCTTATATGTAGGATTTGCCTTTCCATCCAAGAATAATTCTACAATAGGGACATCCCAACTTTTCTCAGCACCAGAAAGCGGTAAAAGACCAAGAAAACCCTCCATTTCAGCAATCGAAACGTTTTTCCACGTTTTACCACGTAAAGCTGCCACTCTTCTGCCTTCAATATTTGTGCAGTTGATGATTTCCTCTAGTATTTCGTTGGAGATGAAATAGTACCAGACATCGTTAGGTTTACAGGTTTTCAAACCACAGGGTGGACCAGGTGCCTTATTTACGATATTATGGACAGGCATACGAAAAGTTGCAGGAGGATCTAATTTCCAAATCGTTCCATTCAGACTAATGTATGTGTGGTCTTCTATACCTTTTTGTGGTGGTTCTTCATTTTCAGACTCTGTCATCTGGCTCAGCATTCACATCTGTAGGTTCATTGGCTGATTCTTCACTACTTGCATCTTCAAAAATATGTCCTTCCTCGCAAGAATCATCTTCTTCAAACCACTGAGCCACAACACTTTCAAAATTAGCTGCATTTGCACGTACTGACACTCTTGCTTCGCGTGTCGAAGCCATAGCAAAAGCCGTGTCGCTCGAACAGTAGCTTGTGCAGCACTAAACGAGTCATACTCTTAACAATATTGGTGTTGCAGCAACAAACAAACCACAGTAACAATGAGGCTGACAAGAGCAGCACAGGATAACAATACCATGCAATAATAAAACATTTGATAGCATAAAGATCAATAACACACCGACATCGCCAATATGTGAAAGTAGTGTGTATTAATTTTTAGTTATACCATTACTACTACAGCTATTGCTGCTGTTGGCACCCCTGTTGCTGGAAATACCACTACAGTTATTGTAGAATTAAGAACTGCTCCCAAACAAATGTTGAAGACAATATAGGCTAAAGAACATGTATAAATGTGTGAGGGCCTCTGAAGCCCTGCTTATGCATTCACGGTGTATGGGTAAACGTGTTGAATTATACAAAAAACTCAAAAAGGTATCTCGTTCAGACTTGATAGGGGGAATGTCACAGTGTTAGTGAAAGAGTACTGGAAAGAAGTTTGAAATCAAACAAAAAATTACAGAAATTTTTTAAAAATGAAGACATACAAGGGCCTTGGAGACCATGTATATGCATCCTAGGGTTAAGGCGAAAAAGCCGCCACTGTCAACACCTCACTGAGTGTGAACGAGGTCGTGCGAAAGGGCTACGAGAAGCTGGATGTTCCTTCAGCGATATTGTAGAAATACCTGGCAGGAGAGTACTCACTGCACATGATTGCTGGCACCGGTGAACGCGAGAATGTACTGTCGCAAGAAAACCAGGATCTGGACGTCCACGTGGTACTGCCCAGAAGGAAGACCATCAATATTGGCGTATGGATCTGGCGCATCGAAATGAATTAGCAATTTGAGCAACAGTTACAAATCGCTGTCCAGCTTATAATGCATCAAACTGTCTTCAGCTCGAAAAAAGCGCCTCACATGTTCGTATCGCCTCAACTTATTATCGACTTTTACGTGCTATAAGAATGGAGAGATTAAGCTGTTTATATAGCTTTCTTAAACTTTGTGTTGAAATATTGTCGATATGTGACACCTGATGGTCGAGAAAAGCTGTGTCCTGTGAAGTCAGCGAGTTTGCAACGCCCAGCCGATTGCTGCATCGTGGCATGCGGCAAAGATAACAACTATGATGCAGCTGATCAGTAGGAACATTTGCCAGCGACTGCAAAGAAGAAACACTTATTGTTAAGGAGAGAATTAGTGTCTACTGTTTTTGTTTTGAACGGCCAGTGTCGGTTGGTCGCAGTCAGTGTGCTCCCTGCCGCCGTTGGATAAGCAGCTGAGCAGCAAGTCGTATACTCCTAGCTCACTCATTTGTTACATAGTTTAATTCTTAATTTCTTTGCGTGTTTTTGGTACTTGCATTGTTTAATTCATAAATTTCGGGCGTATTATAGTATTTGAGAGTTGTAGCATCGCGTTTTAGTACCTGAATAGTGTAATTTCGCTTAGTCTCCTTCCGCCGCCGAGCAGTGTCAGCAGTGCGCAAGTAGCAGCATTACTGCATTTACTAGGCAATCTTGTATTTTAATAACCGTTTAAATTTTGTCGATTTGTTTGCGCTCTCTGTAGATTAGTTCAGACGTTCTTTGCACAACAGTTTTTAGCATGGATAGGGACTGCAACTGCTGTGTTCGGATGCAGGCTGAGTTGGCATCCCTTCGCTCCCAGCTTCAGGCAGTGTTGGCTTCGGTCACACAGCTTGAGGCTGTTGCCAATGGGCATCACTGTGGGGGCCCGGATGGGGGTTTGTCGGGGACGGCCAGCTCGTCCCACGCATCCCCTGATCGGACTACGACTGTGGTTGCCTGGGATACTGCCCGCATTGAGGCTGATCCCTCACCTGTGGTAGAGTGGGAGGTCGTTTCAAGGTGTGGCAGGGGGCGAAAGACATTCCGGAGGGCTGAACGGAAAGCCTCTCCAGTTTGTCTGACGAACCGGTTTCAGGCTCTGTCTCAGGCTGATACTGATCTTCGGCCTGACATGGCTGCTTGTCCTGTTCCAGAGGTTGCCCCTCAGTCTGCAAGATCCAGGCAGTCGCAGAGGGTGGGCTTACTGGTAGTTGGGAGCTCCAACGTCAGGCGCGTAATGGGGCCCCTTAGGGAAATGGCAGCAAGAGAGGGGAAGAAAACCAATGTGCACTCCGTGTGCATACCGGGGGGAGTCATTCCAGATGTGGAAAGGGTCCTACCGGATGCCATGAAGGGTACAGGGTGCACCCATCTGCAGGTGGTCGCTCATGTCGGCACCAATGATGTGTGTCGCTATGGATCGGAGGAAATCCTCTCTGGCTTCCGGCGGCTAACTGATTTGGTGAAGACTGCCAGTCTCGCTAGCGGGATGAAAGCAGAGCTCACCATCTGCAGCATCGTCAACAGGACTGACTGCGGACCTTTGGTACAGAGCCGAGTGGAGGGTCTGAATCAGAGGCTGAGACGGTTCTGCGACCGTGTGGACTGCAGATTCCTCGACTTGCGCCATAGGGTGGTGGGGTTTCGGGTTCCGCTGGATAGGTCAGGAGTCCACTACACGCAACAAGCGGCTACACGGGTAGCAGGGGTTGTGTGGCGTGGGCTGGGCGGTTTTTTAGGTTAGATGGCCTTGGGCAAGTACAGAAAGGGCAACAGCCTCAACGGGTGCGGGGCAAAGTCAGGACATGCGGGGACCAAGCAGCAATCGGTATTGTAATTGTCAACTGTCGAAGCTGCGTTGGTAAAGTACCGGAACTTCAAGCGCTGATAGAAAGCACCGAAGCTGAAATCGTTATAGGTACAGAAAGCTGGCTGAAGCTAGAGATAAATTCTGCCGAAATTTTTACAAAGGTATAGACGGTGTTTAGAAAGGATAGATTGCATGCAACCGGTGGTGGAGTGTTCGTCGCTGTTAGTAGTAGTTTATCCTGTAGTGAAGTAGAAGTGGATAGTTCCTGTGGATTATTATGGGTGGAGGTTACACTAAACAACCGAACTAGGTTAATAATTGGCTCCTTTTACCGACCTCCCGACTCAGCAGCATTAGTGGCAGAACAACTGAGAGAAAATTTGGAATACATTTCACATAAATTTTCTCAGCATGTTATAGTCTTATGTGGAGATTTCAATTTACCAGATATAGACTGGGACACTCAGATGTTTAGGACGGGTGGTAGGGACAGAGCATCGAGTGACATTATACTGAGTGCACTATCCGAAAATTACCTCGAGCAATTAAACAGAGAACCGACTCGTGGAGATAACATCTTGGACCTACTGATAACAAACAGACCCGAACTTTTCGACTCTGTATGTACAGAACAGGGAATCAGTGATCATAAGGCCGTTGCAGCATCCCTGAATATGGAAGTTAATAGGAATATAAAAAAGGGGAGGAAGGTTTATCTGTTTAGCAAGAGTAATAGAAGGCAGATTTCAGACTACCTAACAGATCAAAACGAAAATTGCTGTTCCGACACTGACAATGTTGAGTGTTTATGGAAAAAGTTCAAGGCAATCGTAAAATGCGTTTTAGACAGGTACGTGCCGAGTAAAACTGTGAGGGACGGGAAAAACCCACCGTGGTACAACAACAAAGTTAGGAAACTACTGCGAAAGCAAAGAGAGCTCCACTCCAAGTTTAAACGCAGCCAAAAGCTCTCAGACAAACAGAAGCTAAACGATGTCAAAGTTAGCGTAAGGAGGGCTATGCGTGAAGCGTTCATTGAATTCGAAAGTAAAATTCTATGTACCGACTTGACAGAAAATCCTAGGAAGTTCTGGTCTTACGTTAAATCAGTAAGTGGCTCGAAACAGCATATCCAGACACTACGGGATGATGATGGCATTGAAACAGAGGATGACACGCGTAAAGCTGAAATACTAAACACCTTTTTCCAAAGCTGTTTCACAGAGGAAGACCGCACTGCAGTTCCTTCTTTAAATCCTCGCACAAACGAAAAAATGGCTGACATCGAAATAAGTGTCCAAGGAATAGAAAAGCAACTGGAATCACTCAATAGAGGAAAGTCCACTGGACCTGACGGGATACCAATTCGATTCTACACAGAGTACGCGAAAGAACTTGCCCCCCTTCTAACAGCCGTGTACCGCAAGTCTCTAGAGGAACGGAGGGTTCCAAATGATTGGAAAAGAGCACAGATAGTTCCAGTCTTCAAGAAGGGTCGTCGAGCAGATGCGCAAAACTATAGACCTATATCTCTTACGTCGATCTCTTGTAGAATTTTAGAACATGTTTTTTGCTCGCGTATCATGTCATTTCTGGACACCCATAATCTACTATGTAGGAATCAACATGGATTCCGGAAACAGCGATCGTGTGAGACCCAACTCGCCTTATTTGTTCATGAGACCCAGAAAATATTAGATATAGGCTCCCAGATAGATGCTATTTTTCTTGACTTCCGGAAGGCGTTCGATACAGTTCCGCACTGTCGCCTGATAAACAAAGTAAGAGCCTACGGAATATCAGACCAGCTGCGTGGCTGGATTGAAGAGTTTTTAGCAAACAGAACACAGCATGTTGTTATCAATGGAGAGACGTCTACAGACGTTAAAGTAACCTCTGGCGTGCCACAGGGGAGTGTTATGGGACCATTGCTTTTCACAATATATATAAATGACTTAGTAGATAGTGTCGGAAGTTCCATGCGGCTTTTCGCGGATGATGCTGTAGTATACAGAGAAGTTGCAGCATTAGAAAATTGTAGCGAAATACAGGAAGATCTGCAGCGGATAGGCACTTGGTGCAGGGAGTGGCAACTGACCCTTAACATAGACAAATGTAATGTATTGCGAATACATAGAAAGAAGGATCCTTTATTGTATGATTATATGATAGCGGAACAAACACTGGTAGCAGTTACTTCTGTAAAATATCTGGGGGTATGCGTACGGAACGATTTGAAGTGGAATGATCATATAAAATTAATTGTTGGTAAGGCGGGTACCAGGTTGAGATTCATTGGGAGAGTGCTTAGAAAATGTAGTCCATCAACAAAGGAGGTGGCTTACAAAACACTCGTTCGACCTATACTTGAGTATTGCTCATCAGTGTGGGATCCGTACCAGGTCGGGTTGACGGAGGAGATAGAAAAGATCCAAAGAAGAGCGGCGCGTTTCGTCACCGGGTTATTTGGTAACCGTGATAGCGTTACGGAGATGTTTAATAAACTCAAGTGGCAGACTCTGCAAGAGAGGCGCTCTGCATCGCGGTGTAGCTTGCTCGCCAGGTTTCGAGAGGGTGCGTTTCTGGATGAGGTATCGAATATATTGCTTCCCCCTACTTATACCTCGCGAGGAGATCACGAATGTAAAATTAGAGAGATTAGAGCGCGCACGGAGGCTTTCAGACAGTCGTTCTTCCCGCGAACCATACGCGACTGGAACAGGAAAGGGAGGTAGTGACAGTGGCACGTAAAGTGCCCTCCGCCACACACCGTTGGGTGGCTTGCGGAGTATCAATGTAGATGTAGATGTAGATGTAGATGTAGATGTAGTGTGGTACGTTTGTTTGTAGACAATGGTTTTTGGCTTGTCTTTTTAGAATTTTAGGAGTAGTATCCTAGTATCGTTCGAGTAGTGAGCCTCGAGAGAGATTTTCTCAAGAGTGTGATGAGATCGTCTCACACGTACGATACATGAACTAGTCTGCAATGGAGATAGAAATCAAAGGTGTACAAAGCAGTTCTAAGTCGTTTAGAAAGGTATTTTGAGAAGATTTTCCGCTTGGTTATAAAATAATTTTTTCCTCGGTTTTGGTAGTATAGACTCACCAGATATAGGAAAAGCTCCGTTTAATTGAAGTGTGAGATTAGTTTCTCGTAGGTGTGATTAACGGTACGTTGTGCTGCTTAATAGCCACGAAGTGGTGGGCGGACCGTATTTCACTACTTCTGTGAGATTTTCCGTTGTATGATGTATGTGAAGAGACGCGTTCACGCGAAGTCGTTTAGTGGTTTTGTGGCTGAGGATTAAAGCACGCACTAAGCGATAGTAACGTTGCGTTGTATTATTGTGGTTGTATAAGTGCACGCAAGCACTAAGGAGGAGTGGCTTAGCGATATTTGAGTTAGGATTTATTGTGTGACTTTCGGCGTGAGCGTCGCAGTATAGTAAATTCCGGAAATCTCGTTCGATGAACTGTATGTGGAGTCTATATTAAAGAGAACGGACGTCCTACGCAATACTTATTTATTGAGAAACAATCGGAAGTTTGTTCCCTTTGGCCCTAAACGACAAATCAAGAACCATTTGAAAGAGATCATGCTAATACTTTCTAAAAGACATCGAATAGTGTGTTCTTAGTTATAAATATTAGTGGTTCGCGAAAGTCAACGCCTGAAGTTGTTGAGCTTTGTATGATTATTTGAAGTCATATAGCTGAAAAGTGGTGGTCACACTTAGTTTTTCGTTTTATTTTTTTAGTTACTATTCCGCTTAGTGGGGTTTTGCATAGATAACCAGCACTCGAAAAATTAAACGCTGACTTATACGTATAGTTGATTAAATTGCAGGAAATGAAGAGAATAGTTCAAACTGTAAAAGTCAGTACCCGACTTGTCTTTTATCCCTAAAATTATTACAAGAAAAAGTAATCAAAGGCTTATTTAATAGCAGACTAATATCTGGAATATATCTTTTCGGAATAATGTAAAACCAAAGGCCAATAAAGTAAAAGACTGGAATATTGGTAAAAACAAAGTTCAAAGAAATTAAAGAAAAGGAATGGTATTTTTCGGTGAACGACTTGTAGCGAAAGGAAAGCTAATTCATCTTTAGAGAGAGAAAGTAAGTTTGCGTGTTACCGAAAAATGATTAATTATAAACGACAAGTTAATCCATTTAATTCTGAAAGATTGAGATTAACGAAATAGTTTATTATGATATAATTTCAATAGAGTCAAATATAATGTTGTAGCGAGGCACTACTTATGTAGGTTATCATTGATTGACTCGGGACATAAACAGTATAAAATTATGTCTTTGCCTTGCGAATGTATTCTCCAACATTCATTGCTGCTATTGGTAAAGTAAATACATCATTCCTACTCGTCGTAGACTCTCGCATAGAGTGTTTTTCTGGCTGTTGGTAATAGCTTTGGTGGTAGCTTATTTTTCGAACCTAGTGAACCCTCATAGATGCATTGTAATTAATATCCAGATAGCCTTCAATGACCCCATATACAAAGAGAAGTGTTACTGTGTGCATCCTTTCGTACATAGTGATGTCGTAGAGAGCGGTAGTGTAATTTATAGAGTAAGAACCTGAATAAAAAATAATACGTGAGGTCGTTGTGTTAGTACAGACGATTATTTAAAGTGGCACAGATTGCGTCGTTGAATATAGGAAAGATTTTGACGGGAAAACTAATTGTATTATTACGAGAGTGAGCTACATTTGTTGACGTTGTTTTTCAGCTACGTACTGCAATACTATTAAAGCTTGTTCATACAGTATATCTCCTACGATTGAAACCCAGCATTAAGTTGGCGTTAGTGGTATGCATAAGGTGGCGGAGTACAAAAGTTGGCGATTCTGTGGTCCAGGATGTACTACGATTCAAATAGTACAAAGGTTGGCAATCCTGTGGTCCAAGACGTGCTGCCATCGAAACGTAGTGCGTTCTGAGTGGGTCAAAAGTTGTTAGAGGCTTGTCTTCTGCTGAGTTCAGCACAGAATTGTCAGTTTGGTGGATTAGGATTCGCAGAGTTCAAGTATCTCCTGAAACAAGTTCTTTTTTGGAAAAAACATTTGTCGAGAGCAGGCTAGTGGAGTTCAGTTTGTGCAAAAAATGGCTCTGAGCACTATAGGAATTAACTGCTGAGGTCATCAGTCCCCGAGAACTTAGAACTACTTAAACCTAACTAACCTAAGAACATCACACACAACCATGCCCGAGGCACGATTCGAACCTGTGACCGTAGCGGGCGTGCGGTTCCAGAGTGTAGTGCCTAGAACCGCTCGGCCACTCCGGCAGGCCAGTTTGTGCAGGTACGACCAAACGTAGCTGGGCAACCTCACCCCCAGGACGGTGTCGTCAGCTAAGTGGGCAGCACCTGCTGACCTACTGACTGCAGAGGCGACATCGGATTCACCTGAAACTTCAGCTGCATCTGCGGCTGCGGGGCCAGCATCGGCATCGGCTCCACCTACGGCATAACCTGTAGCGCCTTGTCACGGTCAGTGGGGCTACCCCCGTCGGAGGTTCGAGGCTTCCCTTGGGCATGGGTGTGTGTGTGTGAGTGTATTCTTAAGCGTAAGTTAGTTTAAGTTAGATTAAGTAGTACGTAAGCTTAGGAACCGATGACCTCAGCAGTTTGGTCCCATAAGACCTTACCACAAAATTCCAAAATTGTAGCAGCAACAGAGGCCGCCTGATTCCCCAACAGCGGTAGTGGCTACAGCTGTGCGTCGTGTTGCTTACAATAAGGAGGAGGCACGAGCAGGACAACCATAAGTACTGTAGAGTAATTGGGATGACTTTTTATTGATTAGTTTGAACAAGTGTTCCTGGTGAAGTGAAGTAGATACTTTTGGTTATTTAACTTGTCTATTACTGGGTGGACAGACTGTTGAAGGCACGAGGTGACTCTTGAACGTTGGAGACACGTATTAATATTGTAGTTTTGTGACATTTAAATGGATAGTTAGAAATTATTTAAAATAGGTAGTGATGAAAATAAATGGACGAAGTTGTTCGCCAGATTAGACGCTGCTAATGAGAAGAGTGGGGCAAGGATGAAGAAACTTAATGATACTCTAACAAGTATAATAGTCGAATTTAAACATGATTTAAAGAAGGAGATTAGAAATAGTCAGGAAGAATTAAAAAGTGAAATATCTATTTTAAATAATAAACATCAAATAGGTAATAAGAAAGTATTAGAAGTGGAAGGAGCGCTGTCATCACTTCCTAAAGGGTTAGAGAAACTTCAGGAATCGGAAGAAATTGTAACCTCCCCCTCACTTATCGACCTTAATGACAGTGAAAAATTAAACCGCGTGTACCTAACGGAAATTTGGGAAAGCAATCGTCACCGAAGTTAATCTGTCGGTAAAGAGGGAGGAAAGGGTTACATCTAAAGGAAAGGAAAAATGCAAATGAAACTGGTGGAAATTAATTCTGAAAAGGGGTAAAGTTAATAAAGAAAGTAAATGTGCGGCCGTTACGTTAACAATTAATTGGCGTTAATTAGATATTTGAGATTTGTCCTATGGACAACTACTATAATAACTGAAAATGAAAGATTAATGCACATATAATTAGCACTAAAAGCGTGGCAACTGAAGGTTGACACGCGTTGTGTGAAAACTGAATGTTTGTCAGAAGTAATAAATTTCGCTACACTCTGACTTAATTAAGCAAAAGAATTAATAAAACCGGAAAATTGAAAGTTAATTTAGTGACTGAAATTAATAGTGAGCTTTGTTTCTGAAGCACTACGAAATTCAATAAAATAAGGTTAGTCTTGGGCTACCTCAACAATCATTTCAAAAGCTACTTGAATCTACGCAATTTAGACATAAGAGATTTAACTTTTGATTTGAATTTAATGATTCTGAACAATTAACAATAGTAAAATTTAGTACGTACCAAGCTGAGCTGCAGACACAGGTAAGCTAAAATATGGTAACAAAACTCGCACTCATAATTTGTGCTTGTGTAATCTAAATATTGTAGCCAGCTATGAATACTTTAACTGAACTTTGAAATTAAAGTAGTGAAATGGAATAATATTACTTTAATGCTGGCGTTTGAATTTCAACGACACTCGGGTTCATTCCGAAAAAGGAAGGGACCCTGCTTGGTAATGCAATTGGGACAATGAGCAACAAATGTTCATGCTAAGTTGCTGTAATTATAGTTACGAAAATGGAACAGTTTGAAAAGCTGAGGTCTGCCATACAGTTCTATAACTTTACGTGATTCCAGTCTTCCTTGTTGGTTGATTGAAGGTTTGAAGCCGTCGATCGAGGAGGTGGCGACAGTAACTCATTGTCGGCCATCGCTGTTGCAGAAGATGGATGTTGGGGCGCCTTCTTCTCGACACGGTCGCCAGGCGAAACGGGCTCTTGATGTGCGCCAGCTAATGCTTCCCGTCCGCGACACCGTGTCAGAAACTATCATAGTAAGTCGAGCGCAATTACATGCTGTCCAACCCCGAAAGCGCGGCAACTCGCGGGAGCGCCACACAACACACCTGCTCCACTGCCTTACCCCAGCCAGACTCCCTCTGCTCTGCCCGCGCTCCACGCGGCGGAGCTAACACTACCAAAGATGCTAAACACGACCTATCGATGTATTCGTTCGATAGCATAGTTTTCCCTAGGCAAGACCCAGCGCAAAAATACAAATAATATTTAGAAAACAAACCAATTATACATCGACATAAATGCATATATATACTAATAGTAAAACAATTACAATATATAAAGATACAGAAATGTCATATCTTGAGGTAACAAAACAAGGAAAAAAATTATAGTACAATAGATGGAAATAGGAGGACGTGCATTTCCGGCGTTACAAAATGTCGATAAGCTTGCTTAGGCAAGACGTTAACGATCAAATCGAAAGCAGTAACGAAAGAGTTACTGCTCAAATGATAAATGATTTACCATGTGGCAGACTGAGCTAGCTCCTTGAGAGATAGTGGAGAGTAAGATAATAGGTGACAAGATATTGAATAAAGTGGAATATCCTCCTAAGGGTTTTGAGGAGGTGGAAATAAGGGATTTAATAAATAAAAATTTGGCAGTACAAGCGGCTAAGCGAGCTAAACGCTTTCAGGTTAATCGGAAAGGACCAGAATGGAAACTTGAGGATTTACGAGGGTCACTCCAAAAGAAATGCACACTATTTTTTTAAAAAAATCCATCTTTTATTCTACATGTTCGAAAGTTTTACAGTGTGTAGATACATCCTTTAGAGACAATATTTTGATTTCTCCACATAATTTCCATTCCTCTGAACTGTCTTATGCCATCTTGGAACCAGCGCATGTATACCCGCATGGTAAAATGGACCAACCTGTTGGAGCCACTGTTTGGCAGCGTGCACAAGGGAGTCATCAACTTCAAACCTTGTTCCACGAAAAGAGTCTTTCAGTTTCCTAAAGAGATGACAGTCACATGGAGCCAGGTCAGGACTGTAAGGCGGGGGTTTCAGTGTTGTCCATCTGAGTTTTGTGATCGCTTCCATGGTTTTTTGACTGACATGTGGCCGTGCATTGTCGTGCAGCAGCAAAACATCCTGTTCTGCAGATGTGGTCGAAGACGACTCAGTCGAGCTTCAAGTTCCTTCAGTGTCGTCACATATGCATCAGAATTTATGGTGGTTCAACTTGGCATGATGTCCACAAGCAAGAGTTCTTCAGAATCGAAAAACACCGTAGCCTTAACTTTTCCAGCAGAAGGTGTGGTTTTGAATTTTTTTTTTCCTTGGGTGAATTTGCATGATGCCACTCCATTGATTGCCTCTTCATCTCTGGTGAAAAATGATGGAGCCATGTTTCATCATCTGTCACAATTCTTCCAAGAAATTCATCTCCACCATTCTCGTACTATTCCAAAAGTTCGCTGCATACCGTTTTTCTTGTTTCTTTGTGAGCCACTGTCAACATCCTGGGAAACCACCTGGCACCAATCTTTTTTAACGGCAACACTTTCAGTATTCTGCAAACACTTCCTTCCCCTATCCCAAAGTAGTGTGACAATTCGTTCACTGTGATGCGTTTGTCAGCAGTCACCAATTCGTTAACTCTCTGTACATTGTCTGGAGTGTGTGCAGTACGAGGCCTACCACTGCGAGGACAATCCTCAATATTGCCGTGCCCGCTTTCATCACGTAACCTTTTTGGCCACCGGCTAACTGTACTGCGATCGCTAGCAGCATCTCCATACATCTTTTTCAACCTCTTGTGGATGTTTCGTACTGTCCTGTTTTCACAGCACAGGAATTCTATGATAGTACGTTTCTTCTGACGAACGTCAAGTGTAACAGCCATCTTGAAGACGTGCGGTGACGGCGCCACTCACGGGAAGAGGTTGAACTAAGTTTGAGAACAAGCAGGAAGGATGTATCTACACACTGTAAAACTTTCACACATGCAGTATGCGTATTTTTACAAAAGTAGAGTGCATTTCTTTTGGAGTGACCCTTGTATTTTTAGCCAGAGATAATTTAAAAAGGAACAAAAGTTATAGACTTATTAAAAAATTCTTTTATTTATATGACGGTCCGTATGTGATAGACATGATCCAGCGAAAAGCAGCGCGATTCGTCATGGGGACATTTAGTCAGCGCGAGAGCGTTACGGAGATGCTGAACAAGCTCCAGTGGCGGACACTTCAAGAAAGGCGTTACGCAATACGGAGAGGTTTATTATCGAAATTACGAGAGAGCACATTCCGGGAAGAGATGGGCAACATATTACTACCGCCCACATATATCTCGCGTAATGATCACAACGAAAAGATCCGAGAAATTAGAGCAAATACGGAGACTTACAAGCAGTCGTTCTTCCCACGCACAATTCGTGAATGGAACAGGGAAGGGGGGATCAGATAGTGGTACAATAAGTACCCTCCGCCACACACCGTAAGGTGGCTCGCGGAGTATAGATGTAGATGTAGATGTAGATGAGGTTCCACACCATTCTACCGTAATTCTTGGAGATGCCGATACGAACAAAATATCAGGAAAATACCATGTTAGTGACTCAGACTACTGTTGGTAGTTTAAATTTAAAGTTGAACAAGATGATAAAGGAGAATTAGACAACCCTGGACTATGTTTTTCTGTTGTAAGAAATAATGATGTAACAAATGGTGCTAAGAAAATCCACGACAGTACACTGGAGAGATCGGGAAGCATATTAACTAATATTAGTCGATAATGAACTAGAATACAATAGAATAAGAGCGGCATTATCTTTAAGTGAGTTCTATGAAAAAAATAGTCGACGATGGCTAAAGGAAAAACTAAGAAAGAGTAGATGGTACAGGAGTATTTGGAGTCTAAGGATGAGGCAGCGCATGTTCATAATGAATCGACCCAAAAGGACGTAGAGCAAAAGAATTTCAAACTGAAGGAAGAAGACCTCGAGCTTATCAGAAGAAGATGTCTGAGAATGGGTTGATACATGCTATGCTTGTATCGATGCCACAGGACACCCACTAATGAATTTTGGGCCTAGCTTATTATGTTATATGTTAAGAACATTTCGCTTCAGAATTCTAGTAGTTAGAATTGGTAGCTGTCTGTGGGAATACTGGTGATAGTTACATACTGAAAACATTGATTTGTAAGGTTAGAGAATGGCACTTGAGTAAGTTTGTGTAGATGGTTGAACCATCAAATATTTTATCCGATAATCTAAGAGATGGGTAGTATCATTGCTGAAGTAATGGTCTAGTACTACGACGTTAAGGATGAACTCCATTTGGTACAATGTTTATAAATAGGTTAGCCTATCAATGCCTTCCGTAATGTATTAAATATCTGGACTAAGCTATTAAATATTAAGAACTATAAATAGAAAAATGATGAATAACTGAAAAGTATAGACGTCCCACGAGAGATATATAACAGAATTTCTTTAAGTATCTGTTCAAATAATGTTTATGTTAATCCTAAAGCTATTTTAATTGCTGGATAATAAGTTCACACTAGGAAGAGGGAAGACCATGGTGATCGGCGTAAGGATCTGATGCATCATTCTGAATACGCAGCAGCAATTTGAGCAACAGTTACAAATCGCTTGCTTCAAGGACAGCTCCCAGCCAGACGCCCTGCAGCGTACATTCCACTCACCTCAAACCGCCACCATTTGCAGCTTCAGTAGCGTCAAGCGAGAGCTCATTGGATGGCAGGATGGAAGTCCCGTGTGTTTTCTGATGAAAGCTGTTTCTGTTTCGGTGCCAGTGACTGCCGTGTGTTGGTTAGAAGGAGGCCAGTTGAGGGCCTGCAGCCAACCTGTCTGCATTGCAGACAAACTGGACCTACATCAAGAGGTATGGTCTGGGTGCGATTTCGTTTATATCAGGAGCATTCTAGTTGACTGCAAATTTTTAAGTCTGGTGATGAGACCTGTTATGCTGCCATTCTCGAACAGCATTCCAGGGGACGTTTCCCAACAGGATTATGCTCGTCCATGTATCCTGTTGCAGCCCAACAATCTCTGTAGAGTGTCGACATGTTGCCTTGGCTTGCTCGACTACCAGATCTGTCTCCAATCGAGCACATATGGGACGTGATCGGATGACCACTCCTGCATCATCCACAAATAGAATTAACCGTCCCTGTATTGACCAGTCAAGTTCAACAGGTATGGGAGTCATCCCACAACTAACACGCTGCACCTGTGTGATACAATGCATGCTCGTTTACATGCCTGCATTCAACACTTTGGCGGTTATACCGGTTATTAATATATCAGCGTTTCACATTTGCATTGCCTTTTCTCGCGCTTACATTAATCTGTAAACGTTCAAAGTTAATCACTTAAATATGTTACCGAGACAATTGTATTGTCGAAATTTTATTACTCTACATAAGTTACTTCTTGTTGTTGGCTTTTTTTTTTCATTTGACTTCATATACAGGGTGTTTGGGGAGGAAAGGTCAATATTTTACACAGTGATAATATAAGTAACTCAGAACAAAAAATGTTATATTACGTACCACGTCTTTTACAAACAGCTTTAACACTTGTCATTCAGATCTTGTATAGTTCACAGAACAAGTTCGAATATCCCACCATGAACGTCAATGCACTTTTGCACTCTAGCGATAGCATGTTGTGTTGCTTGTTCAATTCCCTGTGGTTGGTTCCTAATCAACTTAGCAGCGTCCATGATGCGACGAAGCAGTACATCTCGTGTATTTACCTTCACTTTGTGCACCTCTGATTTCATCCAACGCCGGCCGGTGTGGCCGTGCGGTTCTAGGCGCTTCAGTCTGGAACCGCGTGACCGCTGCGGTCGCAGGTTCGAATCCTGCCTCGGGCATGGATGTGTCTGATGTCTTTAGGTCGGTTAGATTTAAGTAGTTCTAAGTTCTAGGGGACTGATGACCACAGATATTAAGTCCCATAGTGCTCAGAGCCATTTTTTCATCCAACCCCATGAACAGAAATCTAAAGGTGTAAGGTCAGGAGATGTTGGAGGCCAGTTAATAACACCGCCATGGCCAATCCAGCGATTCGGGTAGATGCGGTTGAGATGGTCCCTCGCACCTATGGTAACATATGGAGGGGCACCGTCATGTTGAAAGTACATTCCAGTTTTCTTGGCTAAAGGAACGTCTTCCAATAGTTCCACCAATGAATATTCAAAAAAATGCGTGTACCTCTCTCCCGTCAATCGCTGATTGATAATAAATGCCGACCAGAGTGGCCCAGCGGTTTTAGGCGCTACAGTATGGAACCGCGCGACCGCTACGGTCGCAGGTTCGAATCCTGCCTCGGGCATGGATGTGTGTGATGTCCTTAGGTTAGTTAGGTTTAAGTAGTTCTAAGTTCTAGGGGACTGATGACATCAGAAGTTAAGTCCCATAGTGCTCAGAGCCATTTGAACCATTTTTTGATAATAAATGGATCTATCAAAAGTTTGCAACGGCCTTATCGCAGTGGATACACCGGTTCCCGACAGATCAGCGAAGTTAGGCGCTGTCGGGTATGGTCGACACTTGAATGGGTGCCGGCCGAAGTGGCCGTGCGGTTAAAGGCGCTGCAGTCTGGAACCGCAAGACCGCTACGGTCGCAGGTTCGAATCCTGCCTCGGGCATGGATGTTTGTTATGTCCTTAGGTTAGTTAGGTTTAACTAGTTCTAAGTTCTAGGGGACTAATGACCTCAGCAGTTGAGTCCCATAGTGCTCAGACCCATTTGAACCATTTGAACCAACTTGAATGGGTGACCATCCGGTCGGCATGCATTGTTGCCACTTTTAGGGGTGTACTGAGCCTCGTGATGCCAATTAAGGAGCTACTCGACCGAACAGTAGCGGCTTCGGTCAAAGAAAACGATCATAACAAGCGGGAGAGCGGTGTGTGCTGACTACACGCCCCTCCTATCCGCGTCCTCATCTTAGGATGACACGGCAGTCGGGTGGTCCCGATGGGCCACTTGTGGCCTGAAGACGGAATGCTGTGCTTAATCAAAAGGCTACCGATCATATCGCACCAAACATTTATGGCAACACGAACTTGGAAATTGCTATCCACTGAAGCGTGTGTATTTCCATGACCAACGATAATTATTGCGTGTGTTGTTTATTCTATGTCGTGAAAACTGGGCTTCGTCAGTGAATAGTATGCATGGAAGCAAATGGCTATTCTCAATTACCCAGTGACAGAATTGAAGTCGTTGGGCATTGTTGGCAACATGGAGATTTTTGACACGCCGTATGTGAAATGGATACAGGTGTTCCGCATGTAATGTTTCCCATACACTCGTCTGTGGGACGTTCATACGCAGGGACATTCTTCGTATGCTCGTACTGGGACTTCGCTCAACACTTGCGATGATTTCTTCGTGTTCTTGCAAAGTTTATTGACGTGCACGCTCGGACGAAAAACATCTACTTGGAAGAGAGCCTGTTGCACGCAAAGTGATAAAACCTTTAGCAAACCTGCGATCAGGTAATCGTCGAGTCGGAAAGCGCTTGTGGTATTCTTCTCTTGCGGCGGTAGAACTACCGTCGCAGAAGCCATAAACATACACCACATTTTCGTATTCCTCATTACTGTAGATGGGTCGCATTGTTAGCAGTGCTTCTACGAACACAGTTAACACCATACACTACACAGCTAACCGATCCGTCGCCGGTACACTACATGGCACATCTGCGCAAACAACGGGTGATTGTACTACGTACGTCAAATGACCATAATACGTGGTAGGTTGCATAAGGTAAACATGGCATGTACACGTACATTGTTTGCAAGAAAATCACGTTACGGTCCAGTTGTATTGCGTGTACGTTGTGCACATCAATTTTGTAGAATTAAAGTTCCTTTCAATACCATACCTCCCCAACGAAGCATTTGTGGACCCATGTTTATATAACATTTTTTGTTCAGACTTACCTATACTATCACTATTTAAAATGTTGTCCTTTCCTCCCCAAACACCCTGTATACAGACTTCATATGAACATATGCCCTATTCCAAACGGTTCTGAGATAGAACACATTTAATGTGCATTGAGGTGACATGGGATAGCGATATGCTCATATACAAATGGCGGGAGTATCATATACACAAGGTATAAAGGGGCAGTGCATTGGCGAAGCTATCATTTGTAAGGAGGTGATTCATGTGAAAATGTTGCTGACGTGATTATGGCTGTTGACGGGGATTAACAGATTTTGAACGCGGAATGATTATTGGAGCTAGACCCATGAGACACTGTGTTTCGGAAATCATTAGGGAATTCTATGTCCCCAGCTCGACAGCGCCAAGAGTGTGCCTAGAATACCAAGTTTCAGGCATTACCTCTCACCAAGGACAACGCAGAGGCTGACGACCTTCACTTGAGTGAGAGCGGCGGCCTTTCCGCACACTGTTCAAAAAATGTTCAAATGTGTGTGAGATCTTATGGGACTTAACTGCTAAGGTCATCAGTCCCTAAGCTTACACACTACTTAACCTAAATTATCCTAAGGACAAACACACACACCCATGCCCGAGGGAGGACTCGAACCTCCGCCAGGACCAGCTGTACAGTCCATGACTGCAGCGCCTGAGACCGCTCGGCTAGTCCCGCGCGGCTCCGTACAGTGCTAACAAACATACAACACTGCGTGGAATAATCGCAGAATCAATGTGGAACGTACGGTGAACGTATTCGTTAGGACAGTGCGACGAAATTTGGCGTTAATAGTGAGATGAGTTCCGATTTTAGTTGGTAAGAGTTGATGGTAGGGTTGGAGTGTGGCTCAGACCACCCGAAGCCATGGATACAAGTTATCAACAACGCACTCTGCAAACTGGTTGCGGCTCCTAAATGGTGAGAGCTGTGTCTACTTGGAATGGACAAGGTCCTCCTATCCAACTGAACCGTTCACTAACGGGAAATCGTTATGTTTGGCTATTTGGAGACCATTTGCTGCCAATTTGCGAAAAAATTTTTATGGGTGACGATGCGCCATGTCATCATGCCACAATTGTTTACGATTGGTTTGAAGATCATTCTGGACAATTTGAGCGAATGAGTTGGTCACCCACGTCGCCCGACACTAATCCCATTGAACATTTATGATACATAATCGAGAGGTCAATTGGTGCACGAGATCCTGCACCGGGAACACTTTCGCAGCTATGGACGGTTGTACAAACAACATAGCTCAGCTTAATGTAAAATTTGAAATTTTCCCGGCGAATCAACTGTTCAGCCGGTCGTCGTAAACTTCATTGCACGATGTTTCGGCTGGACAACTGCCAGCCATCTTCAGGACAGCCGAACGAGGACTGTTGAAGACTTTTTTTTTCTTTATTGTGATTTCATTCCCCTGCCCCATATGGGCAGGGGAGGGCTGTCAGCGGCATTATCCGCCGCTCTTCAGCCGAGTGACATGACAACTAATACAAGAATAAAATGTTACATATAAGACGATAAAAATGGGGACATAAAACAGAGTAAGGGGAGATAATGGAGGTAAAAATACACTGACATGGAGACGTTCATGGGGGGGACAATTTAAAAAAGTCGACATAAAGTTAATAAACCCAGTTGGTGATTCGTAGAACACAAAAGGCGAAGACGTTCTCCGCTCCGTCTTATGTAGTGCGCTGATAGTAGGCCTACTGCCGCGCATGCGTTGCAGTCACGGAGACAGAAGGGTCACACCGCCCAGCGACAGCACCTTCGCTGGTGGAACTTCAATACTCAGCTACCGTCAGTATTGTCGCTGGCCACAGCTATCGAAGTCTTCTGGCGTCTTCGTCTCGATGAAATTTCGGAAATGACGGGATTCCATGCTTTATTCAATTGGTAACCACTGCCACGGGTCATTAGATTTCCCGCAATGCGTATTTCAACGGATTCTTTGATAATGGAGTCCCAAAATGTTGTTGCTGTGGCCAAAATCGAAGTGTTTGTCGTACTCCATTGAATGTCCGTTAGAAACTGCAGACTTACTGGGTTGTAGTAGGCGAGTGCAACGTTGATGTTCTGTACAACGTTCTTCCACTGTACGCGTTGTCTGTCCTATATAGGCCATACCACACTGACTCGGTATTTTGTAAATTCCCGCCTTCCGCAGAAACAAATCATCCTTCGCCGATCCCAACAAATCCGAAATCTTAGAAGGCGGACGAAAAACCATTTTCACATGAAAATTATTAAGAATCCTCGCCATCTTGAAGAAGATATTTCCAACGAAGGGAAGAAAAGCAAGGGACTTGGCTAGCGCGTTCTCCTCTTTATCCCGGTTCTTGGCTCTAGTTGAGAAGGCCCTGTTAATTTGCCGGGTCGAGTATCCATTGTCTCTGAACACCGTTCTTAAACGTGCAAGTTACTTAGGCAAATTCTCTGCATCCGACAGCGTATGTGCCCTGTGCACAAGGGTTTTAAGTGTACTCATAGTCTGGGATGGGTGATGCTAACTTGAAGAATGCAGGTACAAACCAGTGTGAGTGGGCTTACGATTGACAGCATGTCTCACCGAGCCGTCACTCTTCCGTTTAACCATGAGAATATTCGATTTACTATGGAACTAGAGAAAGATGGCTGCCTTCCATTACTGGGAGTTTTGGTTAAACTTACCATATCGGTCCACCTAATTTTCAACAATTGTCTGTAGCGCTACATCTCAAATGCTTCGATTCTCTTCTGTTCCAGTTTCCCACAGTCCACGTTTAACTGCCATACAATGCTGTGCTCCAAACATGCAGCCGGCCGGAGTGGCCATGCGGTTCTAGGCGCTACAGTCTGGAGCCGAGCGACCGCTACGGTCGCCGGTTCTAATCCTGCCTCGGGCAGGGATTTGTGTGATGTCCTTAGGTTAGTTAGGTTTAATTAGTTCTAAGTTCTAGGCGACTGATGACCTCAGAAGTAAAGTCGCATAGTGCTCAGAGCCATTTGAACCATTTTGAACTAAACGTGTACTCCCAGAAACTTCTTTCTCAAAATAAGGCCTGTCTCTTGCATACTGAGAGTGAAATGCATTTGGTCACCATTCTCCCCGTTGTGAAGCGATAAGTCCTGTGTTTGTTCCACCGGGAACATTGGGGGATGTCTCACATGAGGGCTTTGGCTCACCGTCATCGTATGTTGGCCAGGTAGCAGTGGTGGCGTCGAGCGAATGGTCTGTGGTTGCACAATGTGTGCCCCATACCAAGTAGCACCTCCACAGTCATTTTCGCCGTGGCCTACATTCCACATCCACCTCGATTTTGTGTTCCTGTTTTGGGGTCAATGTGGTTGCTCATTGTGGATGTCTGCTCCAGATACCTATTTGTGGTACACATGGCGTCCACCATGTCCGACGCCAGCCTCAGTGCCTTAGCCAATGTTCTGGCCATCGAAGGGTTGCCTCACACTTGGTTTTCAAATCATGCCACCAATTCATAGTGTCTGTCTTCAAAGAGTTCTGTCTGGCCAATGGCGCAAAACATATTATCAGACCTCCGTCCCATCCATGCTTGAATCGTGAAGCAGAACTTCTCATTCGGATCTTTAAGCAACAAGCGAAAGAGGCTGTCGAATCCTCTGCCACTACCTCAGCTCTCGTCCTATTTTTGCGCATGGCGAGCGCGCCACCGTCTCGCCAGGTGAGTGCGCTGGCCAATACTGTTCCACGCGGCTGGTATTTAGGCTGCCGCACAGCGCACAGCCAGTTCCAAACCTTCGCCCTTCCCATTAACTACGTCCGTCTGATCGGTTCCTTTCTCTCCCGCCATCCTTCCTATGTCACCATCCATAACACAGATTCCTACACCTTTTTCCCCTCCGCCAGTGTGCCCCAAGGCTCCGTCCTCTCCCCCCTTCTGTACCTGTTGTACACGGCGGACATGCCGCCGCCGTCACCCCCCGTCCACCTTCTCCAGTTTGCCAATGACACCGCCTTCCTTGCCCTTGCCCCCACCCTGCAACGCTCCCAACGCCTTCTCCAATCCCATCTTGACCGGTTCACCGCTTGGTGCAACCAGTGGTTGCTCAAGGTCAATCCTTCCAAAACCCAGGCGATCATTGTAGGCAAAACCACCCCTTCCTTCCGCCTCCTTGATTTCTATCTCACCGTCTATGGCCGTCCCATCGCCCTCACTCCCACCCTTAAGTACCTTGGTGTCACCCTCGACCGTCGCCTCTCCTGGACTCCCCATCTCCAGACAATCCAAGCCAAGGCACGTTCCCGACTCCGTCTCCTCAAGCTCCTTTCCGGCCGTACGTGGGGTCTGGACCCCTCCACCATCTTCTACACCTATAAATCCCTCATCCGCCCTATCCTTTGTTATGCCCATCCAGTATGGATCTCCGCTTCCCCTACCTTTTATAAATCCCTCCAAATCCTTGAATGCCATGCTCTCCGCCTCACCTATCGCATCCATCTCCCCTCCCCCATGCGGATCCTGTATGATCTCATCCCCTTCCCCCACCTCCTCCTTTTCCTTTAAAGGATACAGATCCTGTACACCTCCCGTAAACTTGATCCTCCTCACCCGCTCGTATCCCCGAACCTCTCCCATCCCCGCCCACTGCCGCGCCTGTATTCCCACGTCCCGCCCGGTCTCCATCTCTCCACCCTCCTTACCATCTCCCAAGGTGGCTTCCGCCAGCTCCCTCTCCCTGATGATGTCCTCGTCCCCTCCATCTACCCCTCCTATCAACTTTGACCCTGCCCCGCCCCCCACTTCCGGAGTCCTTTCCTTTCGGCACCCTCCCTCCCTTCTCTTCTCTTCCATTCTTTTTCCTTTTCCCTGTCCCCTCCCTCCCCCCTCTTCCCCCAGGCTTCCTCTCCCACTTCCTCCCTCCCCCCCTCTCTCCCCTGCCCTTGGCATCTCTGCTCTCCCCTCGCGCTCTCCCACTCCCCTTCCTCCTCCTCCTCTCTTGGCAGGTCCCCGGACTCGCACAACCATAGTGAACATTCGCGCGCCGGAGATCATCGCCTTCTGTGTCTCGTGTGTGTGACGTCGTTTAGTGATTTTTGGTGTCCGCCGTCCCACTACTACGTTCACTTGTGCCGTCGGATTCATCAGTGTTCTGTGCGCCGTGCCAACGTGTTTTCAGTGTTGTTATCGTCACGTGTGAACGACTCCGTGTTTTTTGTGTCTCTGTGACCTCTCTCTTTTGCCCGTCACTTTGTTCACTATCATTCTCCGTTCTTATACTATTGTAAACGCTATGGCTGAAGAGCGGCGTAGTGTGCCGCTGCCAGTCTACCTGATTTGTACAGGTTTTAAAATAACAATAAAGTAAAAAAAAAAAAAAAAAAGCACAGCCAGTCGCACCCACCCGCTTGGGCAGCCGTAGCGTGCGCATCGCTGTGCGGAGCGCTCGCTGCAGCGAGAGGACGTGAAGTGCTATTGTCCGGTGTTGCTGTGCACGCCAGCAAATTGTCGCGTTGCTGTTTTAACGGCGAAGGCGAAGCGGAAAGAAAAAGGACGAAACGAGAGAGGTAGATGCCGCGAAAGTGGAGCATGCTGAACATTCCGCGCCTGCAAACCCGGGAAACACGGAAAAAGCCGACCGACGAGCGAATAGTATGCAACTCCGCGGACCGAAAGCCGAGCAGCCCCGACAGCCGGCGCCTGGCGATAGACACCTCGCGCATAAACGAAGAGGAGGCTCCGCAAGGCGTAACGGACGTTCCCGCCAATGCAGACGCCGGAAACAACGGGAAATGCTGCAAGGCCGATGCACCGACACACCCGATCTACATCCGCTACCAGGACAACGACGGCGCAGAGTTCTTTATAAAAGACGTAATATTTACTCCAGTGACTGTAAAACTTTCTTTATTTCACGATTGCAATTTCAGCCTTAGGCCATTATCAAGTGAAGATGTTATGGCTATTAGGCCATGTCAACCTAAAATGAGCTGACACATTTATATGTCATTTTAGGTTGACATGGCCTAATAGTCAGAGGAAGGCAATGGCAAACCACATCCACTAGGACCTTGCCTAGTAAGGCGGCGCGGGTCTCCCGCGTCGCTCCCTACGCTCTGTAAAGGAGTGTGGGACTCATCATCATCATCATCATCATCATCATCATGGTCTAATAGCCATAACAGCTTCACTTGATAATGGCCTAAGGCCGAAATTGCAATCGTGAAATAAAGAAAGTGTTACAGTCACTGGCGTAAATATGTCTTTTATAAAGTTTTACATGACTGTGAATCCCAGGTATAAAAGATTAATTGGGCAGAGTTCGTCGACCGACTGGAACAAGTCGCGGCTGTAGAGGTGAACAGCCTGGACGAAAACTCGCTGCTTGCAATACTAGCAAGATGCGAGTGCGACGCTAAGAAACTCGCGCCACACCTGGCGCCACACATCGTCGCCACACCGACGATCGACGAACGAGGTGAAGAAGAAGAAGAGGAAGGGCACAGTCAAGGCACTTGTGAGAGGACTGCCGTGGCTGTGCAACGAAGACACCGTCAAGAAAGGCCTACTGTTGCGGAGATACGAGAATGTGGCAGCGAAACTGCGCAACCGGACCAAGAAGCAGAGACCACCGACCTTCATCCTGGCTGTGGAATTGGCCAGAGGCGAGCAGAAGCGGCCTGCAGAAGAAATCTACGAGACAGAGAAGCTCATGGACTTCCCAGTAACAGCATCGCCTCTCCCAGCGGAGCTAGACACGAAGCCCCAATGCTTCAGATGTGAGCAAGTAGGACATGTGGCGAAATACTGTCACAATCAGGCCAAGTGCTTCAAGTACGGTGGCAACCACGACAGTCGCGGCTGCACACGCAAAAATGAAGACCGACCGACTTGTGCCCGCTGCGGCGGGACACACGTCGAGAGCTGGCGCGGCTGTAAAGTCTGTACAGGCCGCAACAACACCAAAGGGACGCAGGAACACATCAGCCGCAAGAAGAGATAAAGGAAGAGGCAGGAATACGGCAAGAAGACCGAGACTCCACCACCAGCGAACAGTGGCACGTCGGTGGCAGCCCACCCCCCTGCAGCCCGCACGCCCGCCCCTGCCACCAGTGAGAGTGGTGGTGGAGAAGGGAGACCGCTGGGGCCAGGGCGACGGCACAACGCCTCCGATCGCCATAGAAAAGAAGTCGCCACAGTGGCAGTGGGCGACGTAAAGAGCATGGATATAGGGGCCTCCATTCAAGAAGCGGAATCCTGCTTCCGAATGGCGCTCCACGCGGAAATGGAGGCAGCCTGCCTGAGGTTGAGGGAGGCCCTATGTCCGCGACCACCATCGCAGACGCGGGCAACCCAAGAAACTGCTCGGATAGGAGTTGAAACAGCCACCCAGACTCTCCCGACGCCGAGACG
This sequence comes from Schistocerca serialis cubense, assembly GCF_023864345.2. Lineage (NCBI taxonomy): Eukaryota > Metazoa > Arthropoda > Insecta > Orthoptera > Acrididae > Schistocerca > Schistocerca serialis. The sequence goes on along the minus strand of NC_064638.1, from coordinate 560,370,693 downwards.
ACTACCAAAGAAAAGAAAAGGCTGGTTGTCAACCGTGCAATACAGACATCAACATCTGTCCCGCCGCAACCAAGAATACACAACGACAACCGTACCACCACAAATGGTAAACCAACAAACGAGAAGACGCCACTAAATACAGCAAAAATTCACCCCATTAACATAACCCAACAAATGTAACAAAATAATATACACTTTTAAATTGTAATAAAAAGAAGTTAACGAAATAAATATATGTATCCCTACGACCGAATAGACCACAAAGGCACTCTCTAGCCGCCCGCCCTATCCCCACCAGGGAAGGGAGTGAAACGATTAAAAAAAAAAAAAAAAAAAAAAAGGCACAACTAGCCAGTTCAGTGCTCGCAGTTGTTACCTATGGATCGAACTTTGCTGTACTAGAACTGTTGGGTAACTACCTTGTATATCACCCACTTACGCTGCATCTTGGATTTGTCTCTCTGCTGCTCCTGATCTTGTTGTCATCGTTGTGACGACTGCATTGTCTAGCGCCTCGTTTTTATAAAGTTATTTATCCTTGTCCTGTTCTGCTGTCTTGTCCGTAGTCTGTTGTCGCATTTTTTTTTCTCTGTACCAATGGATACGGTTAAACTCCCGCAACCGGCTTTCCCACCTGACGGCACCTTCTATTTTGAAAGTCACAAATGTGCACGCGGATATTTAACTACTGCAGGTATACCAGAAGCAATTAAGGCATTTGAATCGAAGAATGACGTCAGAATACGTCTATTTCAATAACTAGTGTTATTTTTAAAGAATGTTTTCATTATTATTATTTAGTTAAAACACAAATACAGCGATAACACTCGTAATACTTTGCCACTACAAAATCAAAACTCAGTTATGTAATTCTCTGATCAAGTGGAATCATTTGATATACTTTATAATAACATTTGTATCTTCATTTTAGCATTTTTCTAGTGATATTTATTATTTTGTGTTATTAGCCTTTTCACCCCCTTTCATCCTCATTCGGTTAATAGTTATAAACACGATTTATATACGAGCAGAACCGGCAGTTTCTGAGGGATTCCCACTGTCATTTGAATGCACTGAATTACCGGTATTACATGTGCATCAAATATCACTATCATTTCAAAAAATCATAGTTCTGGAATATAAGAGATAGAAAATAATGGTCTGTTTGAAAAAATTTTAGCAGCTCTCATTTTTTTCCTTTGTCCTTTGTTGCAGATTTGATTTAGAGTGTATTAAAATTGAGACAGAGGAAGAAATGACGCAGTGTGTCATCTGGTATGCAGAATACAAATCTGTGACCAAGGTACTGTGGAATTATCGACGACCGAGCGAGGTGGCGCAGTGGTTAGCACACTGGACTCGCATTCGAGAGGACGACGGTTCAATCCCGCGTCCGGCCATCCTGATTTAGGTTTTCCGTGATTTCCCTAAATCGCTCCAGCCAAATGCCGGGATGGTTCCTTTGAAAGGGCACGGCCGACTTCCTTCCCCGTCCTTCCCTAACCCGATGAGACCGATGACCTCGCTGTTTGGTCTCTTCCCGCAAACAATCCAAATACAGTCTTAATTATCGACGCCAGTACGGGAGGGTATCACTGGTAAAAACAAGCATAATGAAGAGGTTCGAAAACTTTAGAGAGACAGGCAGAGACAAAGATCTTCCTGGAAGTGGACGTGCCCCTGTGTCTTAACCACGTGTTGAAAGAGAGCAAGCTACATTTCAGTGCAGCCTCCAGAAGTCAGTTCGTCGTGCATTAAACGAATTGCACGAAGCAAGACCAACATCTATAAAGTGTTATATAGAGGATTACGCCGTTTTGTGTACAAAGTGCAAGTTGTCCAAGCATTGCGTCCAACGATCGTCCTTTACAGTATGCTTTCGCGTGTTCAATGCTGATCTCTATAGACACTGACAGTGACTACCTTAAAAAGTGCCAGTTTTCAGATGAAACATTTCTGGACATGTCAGTAGCTACAACATTAGGACTTGGGACCCCGAAAACCCAAACAACAAATGTGAACATATCAGTGATAGCATGAAACTTAATGTTCGGTGGGGCCTAATGCACGATAAGGTGGTACTCCAATTTTTCTTTTCAGAGAAAACCGTAACAGGTAATGTTTACCTCTGTATGTTCGAAGGGTTCCTACTGTCACAGTTAGAAGAGCTGCAGCTGTTCATCGATTTCTAGCATAATGCTGTGCCCCCACACTAGAGTTTGAAGGTGCAGGATATGCTGAATGACATTTCCTCATATTTGGATAGGTCACAGTGGCCCCATCGCATGCCTCCCCGATATACCAATTCACCACCATCAGACTGCATTTTGTGGAGTGATGTCAAGCGTATGGTCAATGACAATGCTACCTGTCATGCACTCCACAATGCTGCAGCGAACCAATCAGTAATGCTGATGCAGCTGTGCTGGCCCATATATGTGCAAAGCAAAAATATCACTTTGATTTTCTACGAATGATGAGTGGGGCTCACATTGAAATTCTTGCATAATAGAGAAAAACAACCTTGAGAACTGTTAAGCGTTTTACAACAAACCATGATGCTCAGTCTCTAGCAGTTTCCAAATTATTGCTTTTTGAAATGACAGTGGGACATTCTGAACACATGTAATTGGCTCTCAGCAAAACTTGAAATTACATGAACTGTAATTTGATTCATTATACGCACTTTCTCTCAAGTAGCTGCTCCCTGTTGTAACAGCTGCCCATTGACCAAGGTGACGTACCTACCTGCCCAAGAGATCCTGATGGCATTCCTTTGATCGAGAAATTCCAGACTCACTTCCGGTCTCTCTCTATCTCAAGTGGTTGCTCCCTGTTTGTGAGAACATATGCATGAACCAACGTGTCCAAACACGCAGACGAAGGTTTCTGTCCCTCCTCAGAATACTGTGTTCCTATTGGCTAAAGCTCGAGGCAAAGGATGAGCTGGCGGAATTGCGATATCAAGAACGACGGAATTAGTAAATTCGCAGTACGCTATCAAATTAACTGTTTAACGATTTAGAGGAGTCAACCAGATCACTTAAATCTCTCACCAGCAGCTTATGATGATTCTTATTCGTAGTAAAATATATTTTCAATGTTTGAGTATCATATGCAAACATTTAGCAATTCCAGTAATTAAATTTTGCCACATATAATCCAAGGTCTTGTATGCACAAACTTTTGAGAACACAACCACCCTCCTGCGCCACTACGTTTCAGCTAAACATTTGTGGCGAAAATATCTTCTGATCGCGCACATCTGCGATCGCGAAGCACGCGCCATCCGTTAACTGCCGGGTAGCCGCGGCCGCACTGCTGGAGAGAGACCACGCAAGCAGTAGCACACACCTCCACATGCCCCAGAGACTGGAGAGACTGTCACTATGACCGATGAGCAGTCAATCGAACAATATATACCGTGGGAATAATCGTCCATCCACAGCGACAAAACACCTGAATGCCGCTCCAATTCATGAATCATATCCGTGGTACTCTCGCTCTCGCTTCCACCACCCAGTGGCATGTCATTGGTATCAAACTGATGGACTAATTAATTAAATTGATCATGAGAGTCCCTTTGCATGGTGAGTAATTTTTTCCTGCAGTAGGATTACACTCGCCAGATAATCGTTACAGACACTTCAGTGATGTTTTTAAGGGATTTCCATAGGCTACTTAGTCACTTCATCCGATATCAAAATGGATGGTAACTGTCATCAAATAGCTGAAGATTTTCAGCACTAAATATGTTCTGTCTGTCGGTTGCCTTGTCATTTTGGGGGGAATAAGTCACTTAGAATTCGACACACTGTCCCCAAACTAATCCTGCTAAGACCTACAGCCTATGGGGGCAGTAGGATGTTTCAATTTCTTCTCCAACCCCTGCCACCAGCCCACCATCCAAACAGCTGCCACCACCACCATAGCATAACGTGTTTGAGTCTGGAGACCTGGGTCTCCCTCAGAATATAGTTTTCCTATTTGTTTCCACCAAATTGGTGGGTGGATTCTTCGAGGACTTATATGGGAATCAATGAAAGAGATGCTACGTTTTCTTCGAGGAACACTATTTGAAGCTGACTGCCACCACCACTGCATAACGTTTATGAGTCTGCAGACCTGGGTCTCCCTCAGAATACAGTTTTCCTATTTGCTTCCACCAAATTAGTGGGTGGATGCTTCGAGGACTCAGATGGGAATCAATGAAGGAAATGCTATGGTTTTTATTTATTTATTTATTTATTTATTCTTTTCTTTTTTTGAGGAACACTATTTGAAGCTGACCGCATAAAGATTTTACTGCCGCCAACGTCCATTTCGCATAAGGAGCACGAAGATAAGGTAGGAGAAATTAGCATTCATGCAGAAGGCATATAGACAGTACTATTCTCCCTCATTCTGTTTGCGAGTGAATTGGAAAGGAAATGACTAATAGTGGTAGAGGGTACCCTCCACTATGCACCATATGATGGTATGCTATAGGCGTAGCTGATAAATTAGTCTATCATTTAAGATATCAGTTCATTCTTTTATAGGCACAAACAACTAACGGAAGAATGCTCTGTCTTATTTTTTGTCTCTCAATAAAAACCTTTGTACACTACTGGCCATTAAAATTGCTACACCACGAAGATGACGTGCTACAGACGCGAAATTTAACCGACAGGAAGAAGATGCTGTGATATGCAAATGATTAGCCTTTCAGAGCATTCACACAAGGCTGGCGCCGGTGGCGACACCTACAACGTGCTGACGTGAGGAAAGTTTACAAACCGATTTCTCATACACAAACAGCAGTTGACCGGCGTTGCCTGGTGAAACGTTGTTGTGATGCCTCGTGTAAGGAGGAGAAATGCGTACCATCACGTTTCCGATTTTGATAAAGGTCGAATTGTAGCCTATCGCGATTGCGGTTTATCGTATTGCGACATTGCTGCTCGCATTGGTCGACATCCAATGACTGTTAGCAGAATATGGAATCGGTGGGTTCAGGAGGGGAATACGGAACGCCGTGCTGGATCCCAAAGTCCTTGTATCACTAGCAGTCGAGATGACAGGCATTTATCCGCATCGCTTAACGGATCGTGCAGCCACCTCTCGATCCCTGAGTCAATCATCTGCACGAACAGTTCGACGACGTTTGCAACAGCATGGACTATCAGCTCGGAGACCATGGCTGCGGTTACCCTTTACGCTGCATCACAGATAGGAGCGCCTGCGATGGTGTACTCAACGACGAACCTGGGTGCACGAATGTCAAAACGTCATTTTTTCGGATGAAGCCAGGTTCTGTTTACAGCATCATGATGGTCGCATACGTGTTTGGAGACATCGCGGTGAATGCACGTTGGAAGCGTGTATTCGTCATCGCCATACTGGCGTATCATCCGGCGTGATGGTATGTGGTGCCATTGGTTACACGTCTCGGTCACCTCTTGTTCGCATTGACGGCACTCTGAACAGTGGACGTTACATTTCAGATGTGTTACGATCCGTGGCTCTACCCTTCATTTTATCCCTGCGAAACCCTACATTTCAGCATGATATGCACGACCGCATGTTGCAAGTCCTGTACGGTCTTTCTGGACACAGAAAATATTCGACTGCTGCCCTGCCCAGCACATTCTCAAGATCTGTCACCAATTGAAGACGTCTGGTCAATGGTGGCCTAGCAATGGCTCGTCACAATACGGCAGTCACTACTCTTGATGAACTGTGGTATCGTGTTGAAGCTGCATGGGCAGCTGTACCTGTACACGCCATCCAAGCTCTGTTTGTCGCCACGGCCAGGCGTATCAAGGCCGTTATTACGGCCAGAGGTCCTTGTGCCGGGTACTGATTTCTCAGGATCTATGCGCCGAAGTTGCGTGAAAATGTAATCTCATGTCAGTTCTAGTATAATATATTTATGCAATGAATACCCGTTTATCATCTGCATTTCTTCTTGGTGTAGTAATTTTAAAGGCCAATAGTGTATTAGCCCCTAATAGCCCAGTGCAGTCCCTTCGCGAGACCATTGTGAAACTTTGTAATATGTTTCTCAAAAATACTCAAGAAAAACGGTATAGTGCTCCCCTTTCATCAGAGTATCACTTACGTGCTGTATTCTCATAAATCCGCCAGTCTTCAATATATAGCATTTGAATCCATCTGATTGCAACTGGTAAGAAATGTCCCCCACAATGTCACAGACCCCTGCTAATTCTCTCAAAATCCCATCACATTCTGACAGCACTGTTCCGTTAGATAGGAGACTGTGTAGTGCTCCACCCATTACTGATTAGGTAGAAAGCTATCCCAAGGAGAAAAGTAGCATACCAACATACAGGAGGATATACACAATCATGAAGAGTATACATGGACTACATAAAGAAATTCAGAAACGTAACACTTACAATTCATTGATATCATATGACTGTCTATATATGTGCCTCTTTACATGGCATTATCGCAGTTTCGTATTCGTATGATTACTTAGCTGGAAATATGACAGTGTAATGGACTCAAGAGTCTTCGTTGACAGCAAAGTCTCTCTCTCCCTCTCTCTCTCTCTCCTTGTCATTTTTATAGCATCCAATGGGGTAAAACTACAAACTATAAAATGATCGATAACGTCAGCCGGTAGAGAACACTATAAGATTTTACCGTGTCTCTCTCTTCTGACATATCGAAAACAAATACCGTCTGATGTTGACATCGAACATATGTGGTGACACTATTAAATGTGTGTGTATTGGTCGATTGGAACAGACGCCAGTGATCAAACTCGTTTCCACAGACCTGTGGAAAGTTTTGTCGCCTATATAGGAGGAAGACCATACCCACTGACTATCAATCACAATGGAGGGGTTGTGTTATTTTTTTTAAGCAGTTTGATACATTATATCTTTTTCTTTTCTTTTTCTGTAACACATCGAAGCAGTGTATGACTACAGCTTTGTATACCACCATACATTTTGTTTTTCTACCAAGACTTTGAGGTCTGTGTTAGATGCCAAGCCGTCATTAACAGGTCTCAGTCCACTGGCTCTCACAGAAAGCTGGACATTACATGGTATAAGCTAAGTTGCTCCGACAATGCACAGGATGATTGAAATATAAGACAGAGGTGGTGTTTCTTATTGACAAAAATGTGGAAGAAATCGAAACATATGGAAACTGGAATAATCTGTGGCATTGTGGATCCTTTCAAAACAGGTGTCTGAAGGTGATGCTCTCTGCATTTAATCTCCTCCTCCATATTGATGAGGCAACAGGTGTCTCACTGTTCTGTTTTTGAAGAGACCAAGAGCAATGATTCCTCGTACTATTGGTGCATATTGCACCCAGGTAAATGATCACTGTTTTGGTGGCCTAGGTGGTGGTCACCCTGACCTCCAAATCTTTGGACACTGTGCCTTTCATTTTTATGGCTGCCAATACGCAGCAGCATCTATAGAGCACAGATACTATGCACTATCAACTGTCAATACCATCAGTAGATGAAAGGAATGATTTTCATACATCCAGGTGAGCATATAAGTACCCTCGTCCATTCACTTTTCTGGGACTTTCATTAATTTTAATTATTTTCCATCAATTTTCGTAATTTTCCGTAGTTTCAACGCATTTTACCAATTACTTGAGTTCCAAATCACCAGTCTCGACGAAATTTAACGTCAACCAAACATACAGAACGTGTCACTGCGTCGATCTCTTGGTGCTACATCCAATGGCATTTCAACAGGGTTCTCAATTTCTGTATCATTACTGAACCACACCCTTCATTACTTTGCACTGCGATATAAATGTGGATGTACCGCAGACCACGTTACACTGCCTACATCGCATGCTACAAATACTGTGGTCGCTCCAATGTTGCTCACTTTTGGATGTAATGGAACACTTTCCTTACAAATTTTGGAAGCTCATATAGTCTTCGTGGTACTCAACCATGTGGTCTTAACGTCTTTATGAACTGCTGAGGTGAAGAGGAGAAATTTAATAGTGCAGATGTTTTCTATTCCACACATCCTGTAGGATCATAATTAATCCTCCTATAGGTAGAGTCACTTAGCAGACTACACGTCTTGTCATCAAACACTCTGCGAGGTAACAAAACGGTTGCATTACCTTTGTCAGCCTTCAGTACCACTAAATCAGTGGCCTCTCGAAAGTTTTGAAGTTTAGTCCTTTCTGCTGACGTTAAGTTAGTACGCTGAGAAGGAGCTTTCGAGAGAGCACAGCAAGTTTCCCCTTCTTATTTCTTCTGCAGCATCCAAAGAAAGACGTCATACGGTTTCTTCAACACCGTTCACAAAACTAATTAAAGGCGGCGCTGTAGGTGTAGGTGCAAAGTTGAGTCCGTTACGACTCTGTCGGAATCTTGCATCCTTTTGGATCCAACATTTTTATTAAGATGTCGACACCATGGCATAGTACCTATATTTGACAGAGTGACGCATTTTATTAAGATTTCCGCTGGAAGGAAGATTACTGAGAAGGCTAGTGATGCTATCGTCAAAGAGAGGATTTGCTATACGAGACGAAGATTGGATGCCGTTTCAGAAGAATTATATCAGTTACATCTAAAGGTTGCAGCACATCTCTCTCCTGTATGACGGTATTGTATTGATAAAGTGACTTCGGCCAAGTTCGATTGAATCCAGAAGGATGCAAGTTTTCGGCAGGTATCAAAATTCGATTGTGTGTTGCCTTTTGTTGTCACTTTCTCGAAGAAAAATTTGGACGATGAGACGCTGTCTGTATTAAGCAAAGGACTCAATTTTGCAAATGCATCTAGAGCGCCACCTTTAACAAGTTTTGTAAGTGATGTTGAAGAAGCCGTATGACGTCTTCCTTCGGATGCTGCAGAAGAAATAAGAAGAAAAACTTGCCGTGCTCTTTTAAAAGTTCTTTCTCAGCATAAAAACTTAAAATCAGCAGAAAGGACTGCACTACGAAGCCTACGAGAGGACACTGATATAGTGGTACTGAAGGCTGGCAAAGGTAATGCAACTGTTTTGTTATCTCGTAGTGTGTAGGATAACAAGATGTATGGGCTGCTAAATGACTCTACCTATAGGAGGCTGTTACGACCATCAGGACGTGTGCAATGGGAAACTTCTGCACTATTAAATTTGTCCTCCTTACCTTAGGAGACCATCAAGAGGTTAACACCACATGCTTGTGTACCCCCGAGACTGTATGGCCTTCCAAAATTCATAAGGAACGTGTTCCATTATGCCCAATAGTGAGCAACATTGGAGCGCCTACATATGATTTAGCCGAACATCTCGCTTCGTTGCTGAGACCATTGCTGAGAAAATACCCGTATCTCATCCGTAACTCAGCTGACTTTATCAGTAGACGGGGGCGGGGGGGGGGGGGGGGGGGGGGGCTCTCCGCCTAAGCAGATCTGACTGTTTTATTAGCTTTGATGTAGTATCACTTTTTACAAAGGTCCTGCCACAATTTCTTTGGCACTAATTGGCAAAAAAGTTTAGGCGGAGATCACCGATTCATTTTGTCACGCTCTATCCTCAACCTTTTTTATGTTCAACAAAAACTATTTTGAACAGACTGATGGTGTCGGCGTGGTCAGCTCCCCTGTCTCCCTCGGTGGCCAACCATTTTCTGGACGGTTTCGAGGAGAAACCGCTTGAACCAGCTGCCCTTAAACCAACAATGTTTTGGAGGTATGTGGATGATACTGTCTTAATATGGCCTCATGGAGACGATAAACTGACAGAGTTTCTTCAGCACCTCAACTCTATTCGTAACAACATCCGGTTCACCATGTCAATCGAGAAATGACGTTGTCCGTGTTTCTATGATGTCTTGGTTAGACGAAAGAATTAGACTAGGGCATTCAGTTTATCGTAAGCCCATTCATAATGATTTGCATTAGCAAGCGTCAAGTTGTCATCACCCGACACAAATTATGAGCGTGCTTAAAACACTCGTAGGCAGAGCTCACGCTGTCTCAGATCTAGATAGTTCACCTAAAGAGCTTGCCTATCTACAAACAGCGTTTAGAAAGAACGGATATTCCACCTAGCAGATTACCAGGCCACTGTCAGTCAAATCAAGAATCAGGAAACGGTAAAGAGGAGAACAGATGGGCAAACTCTTCAGCTTTTCTTTCTTTTGTGGGCAAAATGTATAAAATAGCAAGAATCTTCTGCATACTTCAAGTGAAATTGATTTTCCTGTTACCATCTAAGATTGAAGAGCTTTTGGGATCAGTCAGTGACGATCTGTTATTGCAGAAGGCCGGAATTTACAAAATACCGTGTCGATGTGACATGGCTTACATAGGACAGGCCACACGAACTGTGAAAGAACGCTGCACTGAACATGAACGTTGAATCCACCTTTTGCAACCAAGCGAGCTGGCTATTGCTGAGTACTGTATCACATGATGTTCAATGGAGTATAACAGAACTTTGATTCTGACCACAGATTCCTTGTTTTTTTTTTTTTTTTTTTTTTTTTTTTTTTTGGACTCCATTATTAAAGAATCAGTGGAAATATGACTGGTGGAAAATCTGATGAACCTCGTTAGCGGCTACCAGTTGGACAGTGCGTGGAACCCCATCACCTCCATGTTCTGTTCTAATTAAAGACAAGACAATGCGCTAACGGCTGCAACGAGTGGTCACTCAGAGGCTGGCTGAGTTCCATGGTTCCAGCTGGGCGCTGCCACTGTGAAGTGTGGTCCGTCTATACTCGCAGAGTGCTGTACGGGGCAGAATGGAGCAAGTCTTTGTCAGTCTTCGATGGCGTACCCGAAGATGACTGGCAAGTGATCAGCCGCAATATCGGGCAATGAATTTGACGACGACTGGCTGCAAGCCCGAAATTTGCTTGAACATCTTGACACTATTCCTCTGTTTTTAACCAGCCATCTCTGCAACATTGTCTCCAACTTAATTTGGAACTGATCAGAAGTAGGAGGGTACTATACCCGCAACATTCGGCATCTCGTAAAGGAACAGAACGTTCCGCGTAAACAATACACTTCAATATCATTACACTAATTCCAAACTTGCACAAAAAACCGAAGCTAGTGATATAGATCGGTATTCTCATTCCAGTACCGTGATTGTCGTTCTGTGAAGACTGTTCGGTACCAATATTACTCAGGTCATCGATCCAATTACACAAGACCTCTCTAGATATTGGCATAGGTGAGGAGGTTAGCACTCCTTATTGACGTGTAGTATATATGAGCCTGATATATTTGAGAGTGTTGTGGTGATATAAAAGTTGGTTAAGAACAAAAAGAAACGTTTGGTTTATGCATGATGGATCTCCAGACAGAAGGAGTTTGAAACATTTTATATAAATGACTTTTGATTTGTCGACAGAAGTGCCGACACAGTGTGATTTGAGGGGACCGCAATGCACGCTATAAACACACGAAGGATGGCGTGAGGTCTGAAACAGGATACGTAATGAATGCTATAAAGAAAAGTACGTAACTTTTGGAATACTTAACTTTAATCCATCCTTGTTGTATACATCGTTCTTGATGAGACATGCTTTATACGATAAGTATCAATTGCTATGTAAGGCTAATGGCGCCTTGCTAGGTCGTAGCCATGGACTTAGCTGAAGGCTATTCTAACTATCTGCTCGGCAAAGGAGCGAGGCTTCGTCAGTGTAGTCGCTAGCAAAGTCGTCCGTACAACTGGGGCGAGTGCTAGTCCGTCTCTCGAGACCTGCCGTGTGGTGGCGCTCGGTCTGCGATCACTAACAGTGGCGACACGCGGGTCCGACATGTACTAATGGACCGCGGCCGATTTAAAGCTACCACCTAGCAAGTGTGATGTCTGGCGGTGACACCACAACTTTTAATATTGTTCTGTAGTTTTGTTGTAGTGTTTGGATTCCATTCCAAGAAGTTACTTCAAAGAGAGAAATAATCATAGAACATAAACACACACTCCTAAGGCTACACGTGCTGCATTTAAATACGCTATAATGTTAAAGCAGTGTGGTTTCTGATATATTAGTCGCGTGGATGCAGTGCTATCCATACTGCCATACAGAAAATATATTTCCAGCACCTGATATACATTCATCCTGCAAGTTGTCTGTAGCATTTCCTATAGTGACAAACTTTAAGATGATAAAGCTATTACCTTCTACCCCAGAGGGTAAAAACCATTGATTCTTTGAGGTAGATGCACCATATAAAAATGGTTCAAATGGGACTTAACATCTGAGTTCATCAGTCCCCTAGACTTAGAACTACTTAAACCTAACTAGCCTAAGGACATCACACACATCCATGCCTGAGGCAGGATTCGAACCTGCGACCGTAGCAGCAGCGTGGTTCCAGACTGAAGCGCCTAGAACCACTCGTCCACAGCTTTTAGGAAGTGTATAGGGGCCACTGTTCACATCCAATTACGGTTCGAAAATTATGCCATGCTCGCATTAGTCGTATATAATGATCGTCAGTAATGGAAAAAGCGAGAAATAAGGATATCTTATGAGGAAATAGACAAATGCCTAGTAGCAGTGTTTGCCATGTGAAATTGCATGCCATGTAGCACTAACTCTGTCAATAGAATACAGTCTCTTCCAAGGACAACAATTGTCAATGACACGAATACACAATGATTACAGTGCCTCACAAAACCCTGTCACTGACTTACAATCATGGCGGTTATGAAATAGAAGTCACGATTTATGTCCGCGATGTGACAGGGAAATGGAGTACTTTGCATACATCTTTGTTCATCTAGAGGAAGATGCTGAAATAGGTTTTCCGCACTTTGGTGGACATGATTCATCACACACGTGTTGGAAGTCCTCTGACGACTGTGATATGGAGAGTTTTTCCATTAAGGATTGCAGGTAGATAGCATCACAGCCAGAACACGTAATTGTATAAACGCATGTTACATCACACAACTCATACAGCCTGACAGAACAATGGGGAAAAATGGTTAAATGTACGATAAATGACCTGCCATATCTCCCTCTCTCTAGAATGCATCATTAGTCTACCATTGAATCCTGCCTCATTACAACCCCCGTCAATCGATTACTCTATCTACTTTTAATCACTCTTTATTGCAGAGCCATGTCAGTTTAGAAGCAGATGGTTCTCTTTTCTAGGAAAGCATTCAAGACAGCAGTCAACTTGCATGTATTCCTATTACCTCAGCAGACATACTGCAGAATGTTGTTAAAAACCATGCAGCAGCTGTTGTGTAAGGTATTTGTTAGCTGACACCGCACGGTTGTTAACAGTAGAGAGTACAGACAAGCACATGGTAGTTACTCTTTGTTAGAGTTTAAGACACTTAAACATATTAGCACAGGGTCAAACACGCAATCCATTTGGTAACTGTATGTTGTAGTCCCTTGTGTGTAGAAGAGACTGTGTTTTGTTCATGGAGTTAGTGCTGCGTGACGCGCAATTTCACAGGCGAAACATCGCTGCTATACATTTTTTTATTCACTCATAAGATGCTGTTCTATCATGAATTTTCCATTACTGATGATCATTTTATAGGACTGATGCGAGCATAGCTTAATTTTCGATCCGCAATTGGATGTGAACAGTGGGCGCTATACCGCTCCGGAAAGCTTTATGGTGAATGTTTCACAGCGAATCTATGATTTTTTTTTCCTTTGGTGTAGAAGGTAGTATTTTATCATCTTACAATTTCTCACCATAGCGAGTGGGATTGAAAACTTGCAGGGCGGATGTATGTCAGGTATTGGAAATATATTTCCAGCATTTGAGTATTAATGAGTAATTAGTAATGAGTAATTAATATATCAGAAACCAAACCGATTTAACACTATAGCATGTTTAAGCCCAGAACTGTGTAGCCTAAGAATGTGTGTTTATATTCTACGGTCATTTTCCTCTTTCCAGTACCTTCTTTGTGTATTATCGAAACACTACAGCAAAACCACAGAACTGATATCACAAGTGATTTATATTAAATGTTTCAAACTCCTTTTGTCTGGAGCTCCATCACACATAATCCAAACGTTTCTTCTTGTTGTTAACTATCTGTTATATCACGAGGAAGAGGGGGAAATTAGTGTTTAACATCCCGTCGACAATGAGGTCATTAGAGACCGAGCATGGGCTCAGATTAGGGAAGGATGAAGAAGGAAATTGCCAGTGTCCTTTCAAATGAACCATCCTGGCATTTGCCTGAAGCGATTTAAGGTAATCACAGAAAAATTAAATCAGGGTAGCTGGACCTGTGTTTGAACCATCATCCTCCCGAATGCGAGTATAGTATGCTAACCACCGTGCCACCTCACTCGGTCAGTTTCACCACCACAGCATTCTCAAATGTATCAGGCCCGTATCTACTATATACAAATAAGGAGTGCTAACCTCCTCAGGATGCATGCATATAGAGAGTGGTCGTGTGTATAATTGTATGGGTGCTCTGAATAAGATGAGTACGGAACAATCTTTACAGAACGATAATTACAGTAATGGAATGAGAGTACCAGTCTATATCACTGGCATCGGTTGGTTGTGCATATTTGGAAAGCAAGTGTACTGATTATGTGGAACTCAGCTGTTCTGTTCCTTCACAGGTCGTCGAATCTAGCGGGTATAGTGCTCTCCTACTTCAGGTTAGTTCCAAATTAAATCAGAGGAATGGTTGGTTAAGGAAATAGGATCAGGTACAAGATGCATAGAGGGGCTATCTGGAGTTTTGCTCAGCATCTTTAGTGAATAGGTTCAATGCAGGGCAGCTTGTTCTTAAATAGAGGGTAGAGTGCTAAAATGGACATGATTCGTTTGTTGTGGTGGTAATCATCAATGGTGTTGGTGTGATCTAATCTCCGACTTTATCCTATGAATGGGAGAATAATTTGTGACTCCCCTCCACAAAGGGAGGGACAGATGGCAAATCTTAATAAAAAAAATTCCGAATTTATAAAGTATTTCGGCTAAGGAATGTAGTTTTTGCGCCTCCTCTCTGCTGATGGCTGTTTCCTGCACTAAGATTCAGTAGTTGTTTCATGTGGTTTGATATATGTCCATATGTATATAGCACCTACAAAATAGCGGAGAATGTAGTTATGCAATGATAAATTAATTGAGAACCGTGCTTCAGTGTCACTGACTGATAGTATCATAAGATTGAAGCTGTGACACGGTTTGTTGATGTGGCTTGGGACTTGAGTAATTGGTAAAAATGTATTGATATTATAGAAAACCTGATAAAATTACGAAAATTGATGTAAAATAAGTAAATGGGAGGAAAATACGACAAAAATGAATGAGAGTACTTACATGCCAATCTTGGTGTACGAAATTCATTCCATTCCTCCACTAGTGGGATCGACAACTGATGGTGCATACTATTCGTTCTCTATGAATTTAAGTCCTGTAGAAAGCGCCTTGATCTACATGCAGCTATGCTTTGTAATAAAAATGAAAGACACAGTATCCACAGATATGGAAGTCAGGATGACCACCACCTAGGCCACCAAAACAGTGATCATTTACCTGGGTGCAATATGCACCAATAGTATGAGGAATCAATGCTCTTGGTGTCTTCAAAAACAGAACAGTGAGACACCTCTTGCCTCATCAATATGGAGGAGGAGATTAAATGTAGAGGTCATTATCTTCGTACAGCTGTTTGGAAACACTCCACAATGCTGCAGATTATTCCAGTTTCGATATGTTACGATGTCTTCCGCATTTTTGTCGATAAGAAACATCACCTCTGTTTTGTATTTCAATCATCCTGTATGTTGTGGGTGCAGCTTACCTTACACCATGCGATGTCCAGCTTTCTGTGAGAGCCAGTGGACTGAAACATGTTAATGTCAGCTTAGCATCTGACACAGACCTCAATGTCACGGTGGTGTATAAAGCTGTAGTCATACACTGCTTCGATGTGTTACATAAAAAATACCCTTTACTGTGATTGATAGTCTGTGGGATATGGTCTTCCTGTAAACAGGCAACATAGCTTTACACAGGTCTGTAGAAGCGAGTTCGATCACTGGCCACATGCTCCAATGGACCAATGTGTGAAAGCTTATGAGACTTAACGGCTAAGGTCATCAGTCCCTAAGCATACACACAACATAACCTAAATTATCCTAAGGACAAATACCCACACCCATGCCCGAGGGGCAACTCGAACCTCCGCGGGGACCAGCCGCACAGTCCATGACTGCAGCGTCCAATCGACCAATACATGTTTGTTTAATGGGACAACCATATATACTCATGTCAACATGCACACAGTGTTTGTTTTCGATATATCAGAAGAGATAGATGTGGTAAAATCTTATAGAGCTCTCTACCAGGTGACATTAGCTAAGTTTTTATAGTTTTACTCTGTTGGATGTTACAAAAATAACGAGGGGGTGAGACACCCTTACACTGTCATATTTATAACGTAGTAATCATAGGCATACGAGAATTGAGATTAGAACATGTACTGGGTGATATTCATAGACAATCATGCGACATCAATGAATTGTAGGTATTATGTTTCTGAATTCCTTTGTGCTGTCCACATTTGCTCTGCATGGTTGTGAATTTCTTCCTGTATGTTAGTGTGCTACTTTTCTTCCGTGATAGCTCTCTAACTAGTCAGTGACTGGTGGAGGACTAACTTATAACTGATGGAACAGTGCTTTCGGAATGTGATGGGATTTCGGGATAATTAGAAGGGGTCTGTGACTTGGCAGGGGACATTTCTTACTTGTCAAAATCAGGTGAATTCAAATCTTTTCTATAAATAAAACGCAATGTCCTGATTGACGGATTCATTATTACACAGCCCAAATTTGCCAATGATAGAAACCCTAAGGGGTTGAAATAGGGGATGAGGCGTCTTTTTGAAAAATGTTGCTATTAAGGCGATTTTGAAGCTAGACCTACGAAAACTGGTGTTTGGTTTCTCGGTGAGAAATGAACAAACATGTATTTCAGCATTTGTGAAAATGGAAGCCTATTAGAGTGAAATATTGGGTGAAAGCTTTTTTGAAAATATACGTTTATTAACAGGCACTTAAATGTGATTTGCAGAGTATCCATGTAGAGGTAGATGTAGATGTAGAAAACTGCATCTATGAGCATTGATATTTGACTTCTCAGTTACAAATGAAAAAAAATATGTGTTTCAGTGTTTTTGGAAATTGAAACCTTAAGGGGGTGCAATAGATGATGAAAATTTTTTAGAAAATATTGCGTTACACTAAAAACAATTTAAAGCTAAATATATGAAAATTGATAATTTACCTTTTGATTAGATATAAAGTAATATCTGTGGGGGGATGAAAGTTGCTATGGAAGTATCTCCACAAGTACGCAAAAAGGCGCGATTAACAAAAACTTTGGACTTAAGCTACCAGAATCCCTTTTTGGCAAAAAGTGCATTTGGAAGATACCATGCATATATGGCCATAATTAGTGTGAAAAGTTTAGAAGGCGTTGCAATTTATGAACAACTTAAAAATTCGATTAAATTAAAACAAAAAAATCTCTGCAGGCCATGCAATCAATGTGAGCGAAGCAGTAGGTACTAAGCTAGTGCTACAATGAAGACTGGAGGATTCGTAAGAACATGGCAGGTAAACGATACTCTGACGAAAGGGGAGTTGAGAGGTGAGCTCCATACTGTTTCTTCTAAGTATTGTGGAGAAACATATTACAGCCTTTCACAATCGTCTCGCGAAGTGACTGCGTTGGGACTAGGAGCTAACAGAAACGTTTCTATAGAGAGACAATGAAAAACGGAAGTTCCATTTTTTATTTTCTTGAAAAATAAGAGACAACATTCTTTCGTTAGCTTTTTGAGCCTATAAATGAACGAACTGACATCTTAATAGATACAGTAAGTATACATCTACATCTATAGCATAGTTTGCAAGACATCATTTGGTGCGGCACAGAGGGTACCCTGTACCATCACCAGTCATTTCATTTCCTATTCCACTCACATATAGAGCGAGGGAGAAAAGGACTGTCTATATGCTTCTGTATGAAAGCTAATTTCTCCCATCTTATCTTTGTCATGGTTAGGAGAAATTTATGTTGGCGGCAGGAGAATCCTCGTGCAATCACCTTCAAATGTCGGTTCTCAGTAATGTTTCTCGAAAAGAATATCACATTACCTCCAGTGATTCCCATCTGAATTCTTGAAGCATCCATACACTATAGAACTAAGTGTCCAAGCTGCACCTGCTAGTTACACAGTGTGCTGCAGCCAGTGGCAGGGGCTGTCACAGTTTTGGGCCACCAGAAGCTGCAGCTTTGCCTGTGATGACAGGTTAGTTCAAAAGAATGCTCCAACCTGTGTGCTGTTGTTCAGAGCTAAGGGGACATGTCCTGGTGGTGGCACGCTGTGTGTGGCTAAAGTAACCAGTATGCTACTTAAGTGACGACATAAGTGGAAATATGTTATGTGAGAAGACTCAATATGGCGAGTGTTTGCAATGGACGATTATTCCCGCCATGTAAACTGGTCGGTTGACTGCTTGGCGGTCATGGTGACAATCTCTTCAGCCTCCATGCATCTGGTGCAGCTGGAGATGTGTGCGCTACTGCCAATGTGGCCGATGCGTGTGTGGGCCTCTCTTGTGTCCAGTGCAGCCATGTTATCCAGCAGTCGCCTGATGTGTGCGCTTTGCGATCATGAGTGTGCGTGATTGGAAGGGTTTTTCATCAGATGTAGTGGTGGAGGAGGGTGCTTGTGTTCTCAAACATGAGTGCATACAAGACCTCTGATATATTTGTGGCGAAAATTTAATTACTTGATTTGCTAAATGTTTTTGTATGATTCTCAGGCGTTGACAATATGTTTTATTTCAAAGAAGAATCATTGTAAGGTGGGGGTGAGTATTTTACGTGATCTATTTAGTTCTTGGAAAACTGTTAAATAATGAATTTGATATGGTACTGCAAAAGGACCATGTTCCGCCATTTTTGGTACTGTAGTTCCACAGCTCTCCGTTTCCCCCCAGCTTTAGGCAATAGGAACACAATATTCTGAGGAGGGACGCAAACCTCTGTCTGCATGTTTAGACTTATTGGGTCATGCATGTGTTCTCACAAACAGGAAGTAATCATTTGAGAGTGACAGAGACAGTTAGTGTGTCTGGAATTTATTGATCAAAGGTGGGGGAGGGGTAATTAGTTGATTAATTTAATTAGTTAGTCAACTAATTTGATATCACAGTGTGCTCATATTGGTGAGGGGAAGTGGTTGGGGATTTCCCAGTGGGATGAAGGAGGAAATGGCTTGGAGAGTTTCCCAGTAGGACAGATTATCCCCAGGGAGTCATAAATCAATCTCAGGGGGTCATAAATCAGTTAACAGAGCAAAAAGTTAGGGGGATTATATCATTAGTTTAATACTTCGGTAAGCACATTTTTTCTAGCAACTCAGAGAAGATAATTATTTTGCTATCCTATTTGAAATGTTATCAACAGACTAATTTATTTTTTGATAATTTTATTTTCTGATTTAGGACTGAAAGCTATAGTGGTACATATATCACCATGGCACCTTTGTGAGATATTAAAACTATGGTGGTAAATGGATATCCCACTTCCATTTTGGGCAATGTTATGGTCGCCAATACATGTAAAAAATAATGAACAGTGGTTTTTACTTTTATTTTATGTTTTTTTAATTTATTTAGAAATATTAATTATTAATATTGCAGTTTACTTAACACATTGTGAAAACAATACTTAAAACTTTATGACGCATTAAAGGTATGAGCTGATACAGGTCACAATCATGTATATTGCAGAAATGAAGCAATGTGTTCTGACAACAGCAGTGATCGAACGACAAACAGAAACTGATTGTCGTAGCAATTTTCATACACCTGGCGCAACGTACTATCACAAGATGTCAGGCATAGACAGAGGTAGTAAAATGTATTCCCAAAAGCTTTCGGGTACCTCTAAGCTGATGGTCAGTACACTTCCCAAGCATCAAAAATGACACATTAATTTTGTTATAAGTATACTTCTCAAGTCCCTTCCAGAAATTACTTTGGTTCAAATGGCTCTGAGCACTATGGGACTTAACATCTATGGTCATCAGTCCCCTAGAACTTAGAACTACTTAAACGTAACGAACCTAAGGACATCACACAACACCCAGTCATCACGAGGCAGAGAAAAAATTACTTTGGTGGTTACCATACTTCGCAGTAATCATTAAACACCTTTGTTTGGTGGGACACGTACTCCTCATACCCCTGGTGGCTATATTTCACAACAAAAGAGACTACAGCCAGTGCAGCAGGCTGCCGCTAGATGCCAGGAGCGTATGGAAGTGGAAACACATATTCCCTTAAACGCTGTAAAGAAATACGTTTAGTGGGAAGTATATGCCCCACGGCCTGCGAAAAGGTTAATTATCTAGTATATCAATTTCATATAAAAATGCACTAGAACCACCTTTGTCCCAGTACTGTTGTAACTGTGATATAGTCTTTACCTGTAGCTATGGGAGCGACATTACAAACCACCTGACTAAAAGATGCAGCACCGGCTGAAGGTGGGCAGTTATGTCGGCAGTCTTGTAGGGTGTTGAGTTAGTGATGTCAGAGATGCTGATTTTCAGTGTTATTAAATAATACATTGGCAACACAGAATATGTCGGGAGCAAGGTGTCTTCGTTCTGCACAAAACAATAATAAACACTAGCAAAAGTTTTTATTCATAATATATAAAGTCATGTGAAACAAAAAATTGATAATGGAGCTGCAATCCTGGACGAACAATGAACAAAAGTTAAGTATATCCACGACTGTTGTGTATTTGAGTTCCTGCCGATGGGGGCTCGCTTTTTGAACTAAACAATGTGATATACGATGGCGTGCTGAAAAATAGTGTCTGCGAATATTTTAATACTCTTAAAGGGTTTTAAATAGAAAACGCATTGACGTTCTACATCTTTTCTTCTTATCTACGTATTTATTTCTCAACATAGTCACTCTGGCGACGAACACATTCCTCCTAACAAGAGACCAGTTTTTTGATGCTATCACTGTCGAATGTCTGACCTTGATGACGGGGTCACAACCTTACCTCTGCCTGCACCGCTTCATGACTATCAAAGTGAAGTCCTCGAAGATGTTCTTTAAGTTTCTGTAACAGGTGAAAGTTGGATGGGGGCAAGTCGGACCGTATGCAGGATGATCGATGACAGTGAACCGAAGGCGTCGAATTCTTGCAGATACCGCAGCGCTCGCGTGTAGTCTGGCATTGTCATGCTGAAAGAGAGGGTGGCCCTTGTGGGAACAAACCCTGCGAATTCGAAACTCGATTATATCACGCTATTTCTCAAGCACAGACATAGTAACGCTACGAACTGGCACGTTACACTCAACAATTCCGAGCCCTCTAGTGGCAGAGAAAATGGTTAAAATGGCTCTGAGCACTATGGGACTTAACTTCTGAGGTCATCAGTCCCCTAGAACGTAGAACTACTTAAACCTAACTAACCTAAGGACATCACACACATCCATGCCCGTGGCGGGATTCGAACCCGTGACTAGCGGCAGGGAGCTGTGGATGTATACAGAGAGGAAGAATAAAGATGTACAATGTTGATAAGATTTATTTTATTTAAAAAACTTGTAGAGTTTTCACATTAAAATTCGGGGGCATTACTTTTCAGCACGCCCTCGTAGGTTGGCCTCATTATGTGTAAGTTTATATTTCCATTTACAGACAGCAGATACTCTTGTGAAATCAGATGAATAGTTTTGAAACACCTTGTATATTATTTTTATACACTAATTTTCCTTCAGGCATTATTTCTAGGGATGTGGTCTGGTCTTGCACACTACAGCTTTCCATGTACTGTACTTTGAGTTCAGCGACAGACTGTGTAGTAAGCCCCCCCCCCCCCCCCCACCTACCTTTACCAGTTACTTATGTTCCTGGAAAGTGATGAATGTACTTTATGACCTGAAAACTTAACAAAGAGGGGAAAGTTGTTTACAAGTAACACAGCAGAATATCGAACACGTACCTGAAACTGTTAACTACATCAAACACCACCTCAAAATGGTATAGATCGCATCTTATAAGTCCGATTCGTGCACGAATAACTGTCTTTGTCCTCTGTTACGTACTTTGCCTAATAAATATTTAGTCCGTGTGGTGAATGGGATGGTCGGCAATCAAGTCGTTTCAACGTCAACTTGCCTTGCTTGTCTAAAATTGTTTATAAGATAATCGAGTCCAAGCAACAGTGAGAAGCATACCATCCCATGAAGGTGCATGAAGATTCTGACGTGGAATCAGTTATACGTACGTGGCTCAAATTGGTACCTACACGAAAAACGTGTGAGTGAAACCCAAATGCAATGGATAAATAGTATAATGTAGCAGTAGATTAGTTATACAATCTAGCCACGGTGGTAATGAATAAACGTCGATTAAGAATAGCTAACGGTGCTTTTGAATAACATCTCAGGTTCACAAAAGAAATAATATGATAGATGCCGTGAAAACTTGATCGTGAGCGGAAACAACTACTTGAAAGTCACTTGAGTTGTCAGATGCCTAAAATGAGACGAATTCAGATCATTCTGAAACAATTAAGGTGTGAATAAAGAGCTGATATTCTGCATGCGAAATATGTACAGAACAACACTCGAAATCGGTACGACGTTCCCTAACGTGACTTCTGTCATAGTCCGTAAACGTATGAAGGCAGCTACAATGTTTGCGGATGGCTATGAACCCTTCAAAACACCGGTGTCTGCTTGTCGACTGCGATCCTGTTCACATTAGACAGCGCGCTGTCCAGGATGACGAATAAACAAAAAATGTTGCATCTTTGTCCCGCTAAGAGTGGCGGAATAAAACCGAATTCTACTACCTAGCGTACCCAAATGTCGAAGCCGTCAAAGATTTCGACTCACGGCGAGAGAGGCTCATACTTTCTCAGTCTGGGAAAGATATCTCGTTCTAGCAGAAAGAGGCGGCGGGTGACTGAACCTCTATGATGAGACAAGTGAGTTACAAAGAGAGTGGAGCAATTTTGCGATGCGTGAAAGGCCCTCGTTCCAAACCAGTTGTCTTTCGGTGCAAAACAGAATATAGCGTATGGATCTTTGGTGCTGCAGTTTCGTGGAAATGTAAAAGTTAGCAGAAGATAGGGATACCTGGTGGGAAACATGAAAGCAATTGAAAGACTGATGATTTAAAAACAAAATAGCGACTCCCAAGAACTCTTTGTGCAGCTATAAGGATAGAAAGCTTGGTGGGCAAGCAAGGTGTAAGTGGCTCCTTCGGGGCGATTAAAAGCTCAGCGACCTGGAAACCTCGGCGTTATCGCCGGCTAGCACTGTGGAGCGTAATTGCAGCAAAGAGCCTGGGCTATTCCGCGGGCTGTCATCTAGAGATATCGAGACAGCCGGGCGCACGGCACGAAAGCAGCGGGCGCCATATCCCACGCCACATCTGGCCATCTGATACGCGGCGACGCTGACCCGGCCGTGACCCGCCGCGTCGTCACCCGACCCCCAGCCCGAATACCGCCACTGTGACGCGGCGCTGGGAAGCACTTGTACGAGAACACTCACCGCTTAATACGAGGGCTGTCTGGAGAGTAGACTCATAGACTCCGTTACACTACGAATGCAGCAGTACAGGGCGAGGCAGTCAAACGAGAAACGAGAAGATGCAGGGACTGGCTGGCTGCCGTCGTGGAAGGGCTATGGGCGTATAGAAAGGTGGAAGTTTTAAGCTACATTTTCCTAGTTGCGGGAATTTCCCACAACAGGTTGCGTAAAACGCATACGAGGCCGCGCTTCCGATCTGCACAATGCAAACATATCAGGTCATTCTCCTAGGGTGCGCACAACACAGTGCCTTGGGGGATCAATCTGCGGGAAACGCTTGCGTGCGTCTGGGTGAGTAACAAGTTACTACTAGAACTCGATAAAGGAAGCGCGAGAAAAAAAAAAATGGCTCTGAGCACTATGGGACTTAACATATGAGGTCATCAGTCCCCTAGAACTTAGAACTACTTAAACCTAACTAACCTAAGGACATCACACACATCCATGCCCGAGGCAGGATTCGAATCTGCGACCGGAGCGGTCGCGCGGTTCCACACTGAAGCGCCTAGAACCGCTCGGTCACACCGGCCGGTGGAAGCGCGAGGACAGACAGACTTTTTCGAAACTGTTTCATCCACAAGGTACTGGGACCTAAAACTGAGCTCGAAACTGAATTGTTCTTCAAATGGCACCAACTTAGACCAATGCCAAAACACAAATTTTCAACATTGTGACGGACTTGGAAACCATAAAGGGACATATCCAGGATATGCCAATAACGCGACGTTTCGATACTAAAACTGCAGCATCACATTGTAGTATTGCCTTTCTGCTTTTATCACAAGTGCTGACAGTCAGCAGAGCCCTACATATTACGATGATAATGTCACAGCTGGAGACCTCCCCACGTGCAATAAATGAAACATGCTATGTGTATTATGCCAGACAGTACTATTTTCTTTCTTTCTGCTGCAATATATTTCTTTCAAACTACAGAATCAATATTTTTGTCCCATTTCCTGTCTTCAGAAACAGTAAAAACTACATGCACACATATTTCAATTAGTGTGGAAGGAAAGCAATCCAGTACGATTCAATGAGGTCACCACTTTCGTTGTACATAGCAGAAGATCGGCAAATCGACACTTAATCTAATGGAACAATAGCCCAGTAGCACATATAACAATCGATAAGTCGTTTCGCCAAACAACCTACGTTAACGTTACTTACTAATGAGTAACTTACCTTAATGTACCTATCTGCGAGTTAAGCGGCGAAGTTTTCTACTGTTGTAATTGGTTTTGTGTCTCGGTTGCAGAAATCAGTACCCAATTTGTGTCCAACTGGTGAAAGAAGATAACGAAACTGGTTGGGTGTGAATCTGAAAAATGTCTTAAACTTTACTGCATCGTCAAGCAAATGTTTTGTTACTAAAATGTTACACACTGTTTTTCTTCTTCACGATGTGAGACAAAGAACTTTCATCTGGCTTCTTTCCGCTTCCTGACTACTCTTCCGAATACACTACCGGCCGTTAAAATTGCTACATCAAGAAGAAATGCAGACGATAAACGGCTATTCATTGGACAAATATACTATACTAGAACTGACATGTGATTACATTTTCACGGATATTGGGTACATAGATCCTGAGAAATCAGTCCCCAGAACAACCACCTCTGGCCGTAATAACGGCCTTGATACACCTGGGCATTGAGTCAAACAGAGCTTGGACGGCGTCTACAGGTACAGCTGCCCATGCAGCTTCAACACAATACCACAGTTTATCAAGAGTAGTGACTGCCGTATTGTGACGAGCCAGTTGCTCGGCCACCATTTTCAATTGGTGAGATATCTTGAGAATGTGCTGCCCAGGGCAGCAGTCGAACATTTTCTGTATCCAGAAAGGCCCGTACAGGACCTGCAACATGCGGTCGTGCATTATCCTGTTGAAATGTAGGATTTCGCAGGGACTGAATGAAGGGTAGAGCCACGGGTCGTAACACATCTGAAATGTAACGTCCACTGTTCAAAGTGCCGCCAATGCGAACAAGAGGTGACCGAAACGTGTAACCAATGGCACCTCATACCATCACAGCGGGTGATACGCCAGTATGGCAATGACGAATACACCGTTCCAATGTGCTTTCACCGCGATGTCGCCAAATACGGATGCGACCATCATGATGCTGTAAACAAAATCTGGATTCATTCGAAAAAATGATGTTTTGCCATTCGTGCACCCAGGTTCGTCGTTGAGTACACCATCACAGGCGCTCCTGTCTCTGATGCAGCGTCAAGGGTAACCGCAGCCATGGTTTCCGAGCTGATAATCCATGCTGCTGCAAACGTCGTCGAACTGTTCGTCCAGATGGGTGTTGTCTTGCAAACGTCCCCATCTGTTGACTCATGGATCGAGACGTGGCTGCACTATCCGTTACAGCCATGCGGATAAGATGCCTGTCATCTCGACTGCTAGTGATACGAGGCCGCTGGGATCCAGCACAGCGTTCCGTATTACCGTCCAGAACCCACCGATTCCATATTCTGCCAGCAGTCATTGGATCTTGACCAACGCGAGCAGCAATGTCGCGATACGATAAACCGCAATCGCGATAGGCTGCAATCCGACCTTTATCAAAGTCGGAAACGTGATGGTACGCATTTCTCCTCCTTACACGAGACATCACCACAACGTTTCACCAGGCAACGCCGGTCAGCTGACGTTTGTGTATGAGAAATCGGTTGGAAACTTTGCTCATGTCAGCACGTTGTACGAGGTGCATTCAAGTTCTAAGGCCTTCGATTTTTTTAATAATTAACTACTCACCCGAAATCGATGAAACTGGCGTTACTTCTCGACGTAATCGCCCTGAAGACGTACACATTTTTCACAACGCTGACGCCATGATTCCATGGCAGCGGCGAAGGCTTCTTTAGGAGTCTGTTTTGATCACTGGAAAATCGCTGAGGCAATAGCAGCACGGCTGGTGAATGTGGGGCCACGGAGAGTGTCTTTCATTGTTGGAAAAAGCCAAAAGTCACTAGGAGCCAGGTCAGGTGAGTAGGGAGCATGAGGAATCACTTCAAAGTTGTTATCACGAAGAAACTGTTGCGTAGCGTTAGCTCGATGTGCGGGTGCGTTGTCTTGGTGAAACAGCACACACGCAGCCCTTCCCGGACGTTTTTGTTGCAGTGCAGGAAGGAATTTGTTCTTCAAAACATTTTTATAGGATGCACCTGTTACCGTATTGCCCTTTGGAACGCAATGGGTGAGGATTACGCCCTCGCTGTCCCAGAACATGGACACCATCGTTTTTTCAGCACTGGCGGTTACCCGAAATTTTTTTGGTGACGGTGAATCTATGTGCTTCCATTGAGCTGACTGGCGCTTTGTTTCTGGATTGAAAAATGGCATCCACGTCTCATCCATTGTCACAACCGATGAAAAGAAAGTCCCATTCATGCTGTCGTTGTGCGTCAACATTGCTTGGCAACATGCCACACGGGCAGCCATGTGGTCGTCCGTCAGCATTCGTGGCACCCACCTGGATGAAACTTCTCGCATTTTCAGGTCGTCATGCAGGATTGTGTGCACAGAACCCACAGAAGTGCCAACTCTGGAAGCGATCTGTTCAACAGTCATTCGGCGATCCCCCAAAGCAATTCTCTCCACTTTCTCGATCATGTCGTCAGACCAGCTTGTGCGAGCCCGAGGTTGTTTCGGTTTGTTGTCACACGATGTTCTGCCTTCATTAAACTGTCGCACCCACGAACGCACTTTCGACACATCCATAACTCCATCACCACAAGTCTCCTTCAACTGTCGATGAATTTCAATTAGTTTCACACCACGCAAATTCAGAAAACGAACGATTGCACGCTGTTCGAGTAAGGAAAACGTCGTCATTTTAAGTATTTTAAACAGTTCTCATTCTTGCCGCTGGCGGTAAAATTCCATCTGCCGTACGGGGCTGCCATCTCTGGGACGTATTGACAATGAATGCGGCCTCATTTTAAAACAATGCGCATGTTTCTAACTCTTTCCAGTCCGTAGAAAAAATATCGGAGGCCTTAGAACTTGAATGCACCTCGTAGCTGTCGCCACCGGCGCCAACCCTGTCTGAATGCTCTGAAAAGCTAATCATTTGCTGGCCGGTGTGGGCAAGCGGTTAAAGGCGCTACAGTCTGGGACCGCGTGGCCGCTACGGTCGCAGGTTCGAATCCTGCCTCGGGCATGGATGTGTGTGATGTCCTTAGGTTAGTTAGGTTTAAGTTGTTCTAAGTTCTAGGGGACTGATGACATTAGAAGTTAAGTCCCATAGTGCTCAGAGCCATTTTTGAAGCTAATCATTTGCATATCACAGCATCTTCTTCCTATCGGTTAAATTTCGCGTCTGTAGCATGTCATCTTCGTGGTGTAGCAATTTTAATGGCCAGTAGTGTATTATTTTCATTCTTTCTGCTGCAATATGTTTCATTCTAACTACAGAATCAATAATTTTGTCCCATTTCCTGTCCTCAGAAACAGTAAAACCTACATCCATGCATATTTTAATTAGTGTGGAAGGAAAGCAATCCAGTACGATCGAATGACATTAATAATTTCGTTGTACATAGCAGATGTTCGGCAAATCGGCATTTAATATAATGTAACAATAGCCCAGCGGTACAAATAACAATGGATAAATCATTTGGCCAAACAACCTACGTTAACGTTACTTATTAATGAGTAACTTACTTTAATGTACCTAGCTGTGAGTTTAGCTAGAAGTTTTTCTACTGCTGTAATTGGTTTTACCTCTCGGTTGCAGGAATCACTACCCAATTTGTCTCCAACTAGTGAAAGAAGATAACAAAACTGCTTGGGTGTGAATCTGAAAAATGTCTTAGACTTTAATCCATCGTCAACCAAATGTTTTGTTACTAAAATGTTATACACTCCTCCTTTTCTTCACGACGTGAGACAAAGAACTGTCATCTGGCTTCTTTCCGCTTCCTGACTACTCTTCCGAATAATATACAGCCTTACTCCTCTCCCCTAATTTCCTTGCACTTTCTGAGCGCCAAAGTCAACAGTTTTTTAGATCGAGCGCCGTGCTGCGTAGCCTACGCCGACTCGGCTACTACTGCTGCGCCGCACTGTCCTGCGTCTAGTAAAATGTTCCTTGGAGCGCGCTGGAACCTGTGACGCGCCAGTGGACCACACAATACTGTTCTCTTCTAGGAGAAACAGTTGGCCCCAGCCTATGAGAACGTTTCACGCAGCGTACTATGGCCCGCATCAGATTGCCAAGACACAAGTGCAGCTACACCAAATTTCCGCACGTAGAAAAACGTAGGTTTAATAGCCATGAAGTGGTCAAATGAGCAGCTTGTGTTTGCTGTAAAGGCGTCTTGTAATCCGTTCACATAGAGATGAGCGAATTCAGACAGGGGCAGGCTCGGTGGCTGGGGGGGAGGGGGGGGGGTAGAAGCATTACACTTGCACTTCCATACCACTGTATGCTCCAAGCTGCGTTAACACTGCCGCGTACTGGCCGCCGTACTGTAATTTTCAACGTTTGTTAACTTATGTATGCGTAAATCAGTGTCCAACAGGATAAATGACTGGAAGGTATGATGCGATTCCCTAGGACGCTAATCTACACAACCGATTATGTGGTTTCAAAAAGTGGAGACCACTCTTGGGGACCTCTCCTTGTAAGTGAAACAGTACCAGAAGTTCTGACAATGAATAACGATGCTCTTACACACACGAACAAAAACACCACTTTATAGTAATTCAAACGAAGGAGAAGGTAGTTTCAAACCACTGTCGAACTGAAAAATTTGTATTGAAATTTACTTCTTTTTGCAGGGAATTTCTGATGATTTCCCAGAATTATCTTTGCTTATTCTCACAGAGCTGATGCTTGCTTTTGTGAACATCACTATTTGTCTCATTGGCTGAGGGAGAGGGTGGGGTAACTCCTTAATATTTCCTTAATCGCTCTCAACATTCAACGAACTTACCCTACCTCAAAACAATTGCAAAAGTTATTCATTAAAAATATTATCAAATTATGATAAGTTTGGTGACACAGACTGAATAAGGAAGTATTTATTATGATTTTCTTACCGTCATTTTAGTTCATCAAAGACATATTATAACTTATGTTATAATGGTTCTACGATTAAGCAACAAACTTTTGGTTTTACTTGGCTTACACCACAAGTGGTGTTCATGAAAAATATACAATAATATGGAATACATGCTGCAGTAAAGTATAGAAGTATGTTCCAAGTTTATTCTGTTCATGGAACTAAACGTATGCTCACCTGAAACAATTTCACCTTACCATCCAAAAGAATACTTAACTGTAGGTTTTGCACTACTCTTCAACAATCAGTGTAGATTCATTGAACTGTTTGTTGTTGTCAGTAATCTTACCAACATAATGTGGCCTTCCAAGTAAAGATAAATAAAATGTTTCAAACATGGCTTCTTCGCTAAGGGGTTGGAGAGACCTCTGCTGTGCATTAGATGTGTAGAATTACAAATTAAGTACAGGAAAATCATGAATTTTACTTGCTCCAAATAATGCTTTTCCCAAAGAAAGACAAGTGTATTTACAAGGATTACACAGAATGGAAGCTACTGTGAACAATTGTCAAGAGAGTGTACTGATAAAATGAAAAGCCACCAGTTCTGAGAGACCCCCATCATGCGTCCTAAGGTTAATTGCTTGTCTAGCTCCACTTCGTAAAGTACCTCCCCCTCCCCTCCCCCCTCACTCTGCTAAGGTGTGGGAAGAGTGCCTGGCGCTGCCCGTGATCGGCGACAAACCTTTGCGACACAACACAGCATGGAGCAACAGTCCCTTCGCAGTGGTTTCATACACAAGATTCTTTATTATTTCATAGAGGCTGGCATCACCCAGACACAAAATATGAGCGGGCCGAAGTCGACCGGCTTCTGCCGATCCAGAACTGTTTGTGAAGAGATTACA
This sequence comes from Schistocerca serialis cubense, assembly GCF_023864345.2. Taxonomy (NCBI): domain Eukaryota; kingdom Metazoa; phylum Arthropoda; class Insecta; order Orthoptera; family Acrididae; genus Schistocerca; species Schistocerca serialis. The sequence goes on along the minus strand of NC_064638.1, from coordinate 560,340,151 downwards.
CAAAGACTTGGATAGTTATGTTGGAAATCAACGCGCTTTCCGCCGAAAGTTTAATTTACCCCTAAGGGCGCTAGTCCCAGCTTCCAACGCTTTGAACTTTTGTGTGGGAAATTTTAGAGAATACTGATTGTGTGTGTGAAATTTTACAGAGAAGCCCTCGAATAGCAATTACACTGCATAGCGCAGAGCTGCAATCGAACCAGTGAGAAGGATTTTGAAGAATGATATGATCTACCATCCCTACATGATGTAGATGGTTGGCTTTCAGTGGGGGTATGTGCGTGGGTTTTTGGAACCAGGAGTCAAATGGACATTGTAGATGAGGCATTTGTGGAAATAGTAGTCTTTAGCCTGGGATCAGGAAATTTCTACTTTGTGTTTGCAACCATATATGTAGACTCCATTCTGGAAGAGTTGATCTATGGTAGATGAGTCTCTGGAGAAGACCAGCGGACCAGAGTGGTGGTGCATTCGGATAGTTTTTCGATTTTGGGAATTGGGACTGGAATTCAGTTCCTGCTCGACTTCCCCTATTGTGATCCTGGGGTCAGCCCCATCGATCACTTCAGTGACAGTCAGGAGGTTGGCAGGGTCGTTGATATTGTCTGGGATGTGGTGGGCTAAGTGATAGCAGAGAGGCATGTTGACCAAAAGTTATGGCAGGACTTCCGTGCAACATGTGTATGTGGAAATTAGTGTTAGAGGACTTGACGATTATGTAATCTTTCTGGGCTGATATATTGAGATTAAGAATGAACTTTTTTTAGGGAAAAGATTTTAGGAATGATAATGTCACATCCAGACATGATAGGATGAAGGAAAGTGTTTGATGATATGCTTGGTTTGAGATGGGGGTGGATTCCATAGCTTCTAGTGTGTGGGGCTGCTATTGGGGGTTTTTGGGTTTCAGGGATGAGTGAGATGTCCTACTAGGTTATTTTGAAGATCTTTGAGGGATGGATTGTTTGAGGATTTTGATTGAGGATTGGGATGCTGAGGACTGGGGTGTGATTTGCATGGCTTCTTTCCTTACGTGGAAACGTTCGAGTTGAAGCTGATGCATATGTTCCTGTTGCAGTCACAGGTGTTGTATGTGAAGTTGATGAAAGTTTGATTCTGGCTGGAGTAAGTGTGGCTCGTGCTTCTGCTTCTGGAACCAGATATACTGATGATTGTGGCGGCAATGGAGCAGCGGTAAGGGCTGGTGATGCTGCTGACTGATGCAGTTCTAAGAACGATGGCGAGTGTGGCGGTGGCGGTGGCGGTGACGACAAAGGTGATGACAAGGTAACGGCGGCAAATTGAGAAAACTTTTCTCTATCAAGATCATAACGATGATAGCAGCTAAGGCAGCTGATTTTGAAGGTAAGAAGCGTTCCAACCACCAGATGACAAGTAGTCACGCGTCCACTGGTATAAACACACTTCAAAAATAGTAGCTGGAATGGGAACGCTGTCCAGTACGAGGCAAATGTTGTAAAATAATTTGTTATAGCACTGGCAATCGTCTAATAAATACAATGCTGACCATGAAAACTGCAAAACCTTGAAGGAGGCACGCAACAAACATCAATTCGACATGAACTGTTCTGAATTCTTAGATATACAAACCCTTAGCATTTCAGCACAACCGCACGCAGGAGGTAGTAGTGACACCAACCTCATCCTGAGTGCAAGGAAAGATTGAACAGGAGGTTTCTCATTGAGAAATCGTATTTGAATGTAGGTTGTTTGTGAGAATAGCTTGTTATGCCTCATGTGCAAAGAAGAAACGTCTGCTAGCATGTGTCGGAATTTCGGCAGCCCAAGATCGTTCTACTATATTGTTGCTTGCAGCAGTCAGAATACCACAAGCTAATAAGGAAACCGTTGATTGAGGAAAGCCATACTCGACGACATACAAGATCGCGGCGATTCAGCTTCAGATGCCCACCCATTCTCACCCACACTGAACACTTCTGCATCTCCTGTGCCATGCGCAAACTAGATTCCAACAACCCTGTTGTCACGCCTCTGACCACAAACCCTAGTATGCTACCGCGCCTTCATAAACACATCCCTCCGTCCTTACACTAAACGCACTCAATATCCTATCTCAACGCAACGTCAACCAACTCCGTCTCACAGACAACGTTATCTCTCTACCAGTTTTAATTCTCCCTCATCTATCCCACTACTCATCAGGGATACTCTCTCCTTTTATCTCTCCATCCACCCACACCCCTTGCCTCTTGCAACTACTACATTGTCCACACAAAAGACTACTCCCCTTCTCTGTCTTTCCCATTGCCTATATCTCCCACTATCTATATGAACTCCCACCTATCATTTCCACAGTTTTCCTAAGTAACAGACACCCTAAGTTTTTACTCACTTCCCTCAACTCTCCACCCACAATACTTCTCATCCAGTGCACGCCCTTCAGATTTTAAATGTAAGTGCAGTGGTTCAGTGTTTTTTATCAGAAGAATTTCATGATTCTGCAATAAGTTTTTGAAACATCTATATTTTCGGATATTAGCTGTTCGTCTTTGATTTTTAAGCTAAATTGGAAAACAACCCTAATGTGTGTTTCTCTTCGCATTCTATATGTTTAAATTCATATTGGAATATTGTACCGCTGAAAACAACAGTTAAGCAAAATAAGAAGAAAACAATTTCTGGGGCTCCTCGGAGTGTCAAAACGGCGACCATTGTTGCGACTTTCCTTGATGTGGAAGAAGGGAGTGTTGCACCAAATGATAACAACGGACACAGAAGGGGCACTTCGTCACCTTTTCACAAGTTTCCCGGTTCTGCGATGGACGTATCCGTGTATGTCGGCTCCAGTTATGAGAAAGACGCTGCCAGATTCCATTCGTCATCGTCATACGGGCCCACCATCTGGCGTGATGATATGGGATGCCATCAAGCAAATAGCCGGTAATTTGGACAGCTTCCGATAGATTTCTGACGTACTAAGGCTGCTGGCTGTACCCCGTCTTCGAGATGTCTATTGCCTAATTTTTAAACAAACGCAAGACCACATGTACCCCGTGACGTCCTGATCAACATTGATACAGAGGGTATTTGGCTGATTTCCTGGGAAGCTCGTTCTACTGAACTCTCACTTACTGAAAATGTCTGATAATGGGTTGCTGAGAGAATGGTATCCCATCGTTCGCCAGCCACTATGATTGTTGAACCCCTGCATAGTGCAGAAGCAGCATGAAACGACCTGATCTGTTATCCAAGTCCAACAGGGCTCGATGCTCGGTTGGGATATAGTCACCACTGCTGGCAGCTCTGTGTGCTAAATTTCGCACTCTGTACACTCCTATATGACACACAAATTTAATGATATAAGGAACGATCAAAAAGTTTCCTCCTATACTGCAGTGCCTTTGTTTTTACCATCTACTCAGCAATGTCCTTCGGACCTACATGAATGTCGAAGGAACAGGCACTTCTGCGGTCGACAGTTGTATAAAATATAAGAAATTTATTCACATCTGAAAATATGATCAGATTGAAGCTGCACAATGTATTGGTGACAAAATGAAAACCGAGCGAGGTGGCGCAGTGGTTAGCACACTGGATTCGCATTCGGGAGGACGACGGTTCAATCCCGTCTCCAGCCATCCTGATTTAGGTTTTCCGTGATTTCCCTAAATCGTTTCAGGCAAATGCCGGGATGGTTCCTTTGAAAGGGCACGGCCGATTTCCTTCCCAATCCTTCCCTAACCCGAGCTTGCGCTCCGTCTCTAATGACCTCGTTGTCGACGGGACGTTAAACACTAACCACCACCACCACCACAAAATGAAAATCTGTGCCAGACCGGTGCGCGAACCCGGGTTTCCCGCTTTATGTGAACGATCGCCTTAATTGTATTGACCATCCGAGCATGTCTGATCGTATTCTCAATTGCGGATACATTTCTTGTACTTCATACAGCTGTCGATTGCAGCAGTGCCTGTTACCTCAGACATGCATGCATATCTGTTGGACACTGCAGAGTACATTGTAAAAAAACAGTCACTACAATATAGTATTTTATGACACAAGGCCGTGATAATAATCATAAGTTTCTCTCTCTGTGAGGGAATCATAGCAAATGTGCGAGTAAGGACGTAGACAAGCGGAGACATATGGAAGCTTGGAACCATCCTGGAGCTCTGTCAGATGGCCAATGTGGTTAAGGCAACCGCTTGCATAAAGCGGGAAATGTGGGTTCAAGTCCAGGTCAGGCACACACTTTCATTGTCGCCAGACATTACACAGCTGGAGTCTGATCACTGTCGCAAATGCGAGTACATTTCTCGCAAAATGTTTCCGTTTGAGTGCGTTGCTGCAGCGTGTATGCAACGAAGCATGCGGGTATATAGGAACTGACACATAGGCAAGGGATTAGTGTGCTATTCGTGTGTTTCCGGTGTGCTTAGGATGAATACGGAAACGTGATTTGTGGCGGTCTTATTACCAAATGCCCCCAAACAGGCTCAACGTGATGTTAGTCTGTTATTGGCTGCCAAAGGACAACCACTGATAGACTTTCATCAGAGAATTAAGAATGTGAATGGGGTAGCACGCCTGTTGAAAATTACCGTTGTGGAATGGTGCGATAAATTTCGCCCTCGTCGCGCTTCGACTCAAGACACTGTTCGATCTGGGAGCCCAGATTCACTCAAGTAGGGGACATCAAGCCCCCGCGCTATATTATTGATCTCAGCCCTTGCGATTACTCGTATCACATATTCAGTTCCTTAAAAAAGGCCTTGAAGGGTCGGCGATTCCTGTTGGACGACGATCTGTAAAAGCAGTTACGGACCTCTTCACAAAACAGGACAGTATTTTATCAAACGGGTATCTTGAACCTGGGGTATTGATGGGACGATTGCCTCAAAGCACATGACAAATTTTCCTGACTGGCATACCGATTCTGTACTTTACCGCCTTTGAATGGAAAAGTTTGATCCCCCCTTATACATTCTTCCTACCATGCTGTAAGTAGCAAGTAAAATTTCGTTATTTTCAGTCCTTCGTGGTGCTACAATTTCAATGGTCTGCAGAATAATGACAGTAGCAACTGAGAGCGCATTAGGCGTTGTTGTCGTTCGTGTCAACGCAAAGGCGGGAGGTGGCCACTGAAAGATCGTGTCATATCTCATTCGTATCGCAATTAACAGGGATGTTCATAGTAATTTCTTATTCATCAATGCATATTGCTGTCAATGTACTCTGAACACTTTACACATGGTATCGGTCAGTTCACTTTGTAAAAAGAAGTTCTGTCGAGAACCAAATAACAAGACGATGAGTATCGGACATTTCAGTTAAATTCTTATGCTATAGCTCGGATGGCAATCATCCATATGCCATCTCTAATACTGACATATATTCAATAACATAACAGCCGAATAATTTTCTTCCGATAGCGATGTTTGATTACAAGCCAAAATTATTACCATGATTGAATATACACAACAAAACAATAATAACGAATAGCGAGGCAAATTAAAGCACAATGATTCTCAACTTAGTCTGTTACTGACCATAACTCGTAAATAACCTTCAAAGCTACCATATAATGGACGCAAACTGAAATTCTTGGAACACATAATGTATTAAGTTTTTGTAGCATGAAGGGGATTTGTATTTTTAATAATCTATATCTCACTAGGAAGCCAAGATTGCGAAGAATCCGGGAAACATTCAACGTTTTGTCAAACTTGCTGGACTGAGAGTTTATTGAAATAGATAAGATGCAACCTGCGTCGTTATATTCGTCTTAAAAACACAACTGACTTTTACCAATGTTTTCACTAAAGTCGTATTTATATTTTTTTACCGTTGAATTAACTGAACAGAACTGTAAAAGTTAAATCCTTAAGAAAGTAACAAATTAACTGTACTATCAGCGATCATTACTGTAAAAAAAAAATATTTCCGTAATTAATCGCTGGTGTAAGAATATATAAGATATTCGAAAGAATCATTCACATGTGTTCTAATTATAACGGTAATATTGTTTTCTACAAACATCTGTGTAAGGAGGCCACATTGCTACTGGGAGTTTATCAAAGAGCTGAGACGTTTCTGGGGCAAAACTTACTTCTGTTCTAAAGTAAAGACGTGTGTTACGTTTACTCTGTAACTGCCTTTATTGCGCAACGTAGTTTAAGTTTGTGCAATGTGAACGCTGGATGGATGTTATCCTGTCATTGAATACATGGAGTTATACAACAAAAATGTAGGCCTATGTATCTATTAGGGAGACAAAGGACGAGATTACAATATATAACACACGAAACCTAGAACCTCGGAAAACACAACGCAACAAAAGACAAATACCAACATTTCAAATAGGCCCATTCGTCTAATCTTGCAGCAGTGAAGTTCGTAGTGCAATTCTCATGAAATGTTAGTGGAGCCCCAAGACCGAAACAAGAAAGCTGAGTACCATTTTCAGTATACAAACACTTCATCGAGTGTCTAATGATACAAACATGCACGATAAGTAGTCATAAACAAGCTGGCATCGTAGTGGGAGGCATATTCATTCCACGTACTGTTTGAATTTTAATGTATCTTGGTGAAGGACATACATTTATTACAGTAAAGAAATGTGCGGGTTATTCTGCACCTTCCAATTTTAATTAACATTCACCAGCAAATGGAAAACCAGAGCTGATTTGTCAAATCAAAGTTTATTTGTGATACAGTCTGTCAGTTATGGGTAGTAGTTTCATCTGTAGTTTAGAGCCCTCCGCTTAACTGCATTACTAATTTGTGTATGGTGTCACATACATCTTGTGTTTCGTGTTTTCGTTCAGTTTTAAAGTAACGTTCAGAGTACTAGCAACAATGGCTCGTACTGGGACCGACCAGCCTTGGCGCAGTTTGTCGCCTGAGACGCCAGAAAATAAAATCGATATTTATCATTTGTGCCAATCGTCAACCTAACCCACAACAGCTTCATAGTTCCAAAATGACGTCTCAAAAGCTTTTTTTCTTGGTAGAAATAGCGCTCCTCGAGGTCTATATTGTTCTCTGGGTTTGTGACTCTATATTTCACGTTAACCATTTCGTTATTTTTCTTTTGTTCTGAACACCGTGGACAGATGTCGTAAGAGGAACAAGAGCAGCACAGATAAGAGAAAAGGAGCTCCAGCTTTTTACGACTGCTTCACGCCGCGCTTACAGTGAACGGTCGTTGCACAGGATGCAAGAAAGAGATCTGACTTTCTTAAATGATTAACAAGCCACATTTTCATTGTTGCAAAGCGACGCATTGTTGCGTAAGCGATTCCAGTTCAGAAGCAATCGAACTGTAGCCGTGTAAGCACCGTGTATATTTTGGAAACACTTTTCTTTTTTTTTTTCGCTGCAAGTTAGCGTCTATTTCTCCGACACTTCCGTACCGGTCGACGACGACATACACAATTTTGTTAGCTATGAAAAACATCAGACAAAAGTTTCAGCTCTAAAACGAAAACCAACAGGTCATGCATAGTCAGGACGCAAGAAAGCATTGGCGAGATGGATACGCTCAGTAGACAAGTCTATAGCGGCCAGCTTGTAAACAAACTTGTGCTGTACAGGGGGATTCAAGCTGACATAGGTACGTTTGAAATGTTGTGTAGGCGCACGGTAGAAAATGTGTTGGCAACACTGCCACTACTAAGCTTCACTAAGAGGACTATTCAGGAATTAAGGTCCGATCGACCGCAAAGTGGAAACCACGATGAAAATCCTATGAAGTTTTTCATGGCTGTGTTGGGCAGAGCCTCTAGTATGCCCGTCGATTGCGTCTCGTCACTCTTTTCAGTTCTGAGGGTAGAGTGAGTGTACAGTGAGGCCAGTATGGATGACTGCTGAGAGACTTCGCCTGATGGCATGCAGTCCGCAGAGCATAACTGTCATACATTTCCTTCTTCATGTCAATTCTCGGCCGCACGCTGCAGGGGCAATGAGTATGGTCCTCCACAGTTTTCGATGGGAAGTGTTTGATCACGCACCATGCAGCCTGGACTTGGCTACCTCTGATTTTCATCTCTGCTCACATGAATCGCTGATTACGAAGACATTTTGGTACAGGCAACAAATTGCAGATCAGCCTACAGAATTGACAGAAAGCACAGGAGGCCTCCTTGTATGACGAGGGCATCGGAAAGCTTGTACAAACCTACGACAAATATCTCAGTAGGAGTGGCGACTATGAAGGAACTAGCTAGAAGGTGTAGTTAACTGTTGCAAATAAAACATTTTTAATTTTTACCGTGGTTTCCATTTCGCGACCGACTCCACCTACTTTTCGAAGAGCCCCTGTATTTTCAAAGACTCACCCATAGTGACCAAACGCACCGCCTCGTTATTATTTTACCAGAAAAAATTATTACACCAGGAAAAAGAAATACACTATCCTTTACTCAACCTATCTTTGGCACAGAAACGGGTAAAATATGCTGCTATAAAAATTTTCGACAAATTACTAGATGAAATAAAATGTCTGACAGACGGAGGTAATAGCTTAAAAAATAAATTGAAATCATATCTCCTCGACAACTCCTTCTCTACCATGGATGAGTTCTTGAATAGGAATAAATAAATCTATAAATATAGTATATGCATTTTGTGCTATTTAAGGGATTGGGGTAAATAATAGAAATATTAATCTTTAATTCTGTATTGTAATATATATATATATATATATATATATATATATATATATATATATATATATATATATATATATATATATATATATATATATTAAAAAAATCTTGTTTCATATGTGCATTTCTTGTGCACTTGACACGTTCTACATCATAACGGCTATCGTACCATGCGATTGATCAATGGAACACGCAACTAACTAACTAACTGTTGTCTGTTTCACAATTCCGTAAATAATTTCCAGTAAGATACTAAATTTTAAACGTTATTTTTATTTACAGCATATCCTCACACTACCTCATTTATGTAAAAAGTTTCATTGTCTGTTTAATTCATTCTTTTGGGACCACATAAAAACTTAAGATTTTGCTCCCCCACAAGAACTTGTCGCCCTGGACGGTGACACGGTTCGGTCTCACCTAATGCCGGACCTGCAGCTATACGAGGGGTATTCATAGTGCGTTAATCAGCACCCCCAAAAAAGAAAGTCTAGCTGCGACCATGAAACTTGATAATGGTTCTAATCCTCTACATATTCAGGCTTTTACGCAACACTTTTTTTTAACGATGGGTGATTTGGGCAAAGACCTTGGTTGTATAACTCTGCAAATTTGGCTGTTCAAGAAAGATCGATCTCGAAAATTATCTCGTCTTCGTCCTGGAAACGTTTGCCGATCAATGTTTTTTTTTTCTTTTTTTTTCTTTTATTCCATCCGAGGAAGGAGGAAGAAGTCACTGGGAGCTATGTCAGGAGAATACGAGGTGGGGAGGTCATATTAAAACTGCCTGGAAGTTTCAGATCAGCTCCCATTCCGTTGCAGAGTGAAAATCAGGTCTGGAAAAAATCCCTCAGGGTGTGACTAACCCAGTTTCCGCAGTATTCTTTCTTCCAGGAGTGGAAGGTGTGGACGAGAAGCTGTGTGAGGTTTGGAAGATACTGGAGAAAGCAAAGCCGTGAGGGCGGGACGCGAGTCGTGCTCAGTCGGTTGCTTGCGTAGGGCGAAGGTCCCAGGTTAGAGTCCCGGTGGCGCACACAATTTTATTCTGCCACGAAGCTTCAAATTAGCACACATTCCGCAGCAGAGCGAAAATTCATCTATAATTAGTTTCTGTTTGTTTTCGCCTGTAACTCCTTTTTTATTGTGTTTATGAGGCAGGAACAAGGAAGCAGCCTGAGAGTCGGTTGAAACTTGCTGGCTAGCTGACGCATCAGATTGACAGTCGACAATTTGGTTCGCCGATATTATTCATGTCTGTCTCAGCTGCCTATTTCGTAAGCTGGCACTCGGAGCATTAATAGCAAGTAGATAATGCAGATCTGGATAATAAATTCGGATATTTTAATCAACAATTACGATGCCTATTTGTCAGGAAGTGTGAGTTAAAAAGGATAAGGTTCTACACGGTGAATGACGGGAAACATCGTTTTTTCAATTGTCAGTACTTTTTTATTTCTTTATAGAAAAACAGCTATAGTACTTGAAAAATTTTTTAATTACAGGTAATTTTTAAAGCGTATTACTATTTAAGATAATGCAAGACAGTTGATATCCTTTTTTCTTCAATGCAAGTTTCAAACATTTGCTGAAAATTCATAGAAAAGATATCTCACGATAAGTTTTTGTCATTTCTCGCTTGACTGACTTTTTAATTTCAACTAAGGTTGATTTTTGTGACTGTAAACATTTTATTTGAGGTATTCCCAAAGAGAGTGTAACTGCTCAAATTGGGGAATACTGAGGTCTGAGAGATATCGTCAAAATGTGAAAAAGACCGTTCTAGGTACATGCACTGAACCACTTCCGTTGACAATTGTGCAGTGTGTATAGTGTGTATCTTATTGGAAAATAACCCTTTAAATGTTGAGAAGACGTGAACGTTTGAGTTATTCATGTAAAGTAACTGCCTGCAGTGACCGTCACAGTAGCACCATTTTCACCTTTCGGGCTAATACTGCGAAAATGCTAACACTTTCTCACGAACTTTGGACGGAGAAGTTTTTTGCATGTTGTACAAGCAGAAACGTTGCTCATTGTCTTCCTCACTGAAAACGAAACGGATTTCGTGAGTGTGATGATTTCATGTTGTTCTGACAGCATTCATATTTGAATAACAATGCCCCCTCATTGTTTTTTAATTAGGCCTGTCTTAACAATACGTACCTCGTACGAATGAAATTTTAAGTCTTAATAAGCGAAAGTGTCCGCATTGAGTCAAGTACTAATCTTAATTCACCTGTGTGCCTTCATACAGATCGCGTTGGCGCCGTATCAGCCCCAACGTTACTATCTCAATGTTTCTGTGCGCCGCATCTTGTTGTTCTCAAACTGTACCCAACGTTCGTATTTCGGTTAGGAGCGACTTCTCGGAGCCCAAACCCGAAATGAACGTGAAAAAGACACAAATATACACTCTCTGATTAAACTATCCGGACACACCCATTTAATGCGAAGTTGATCTCTAGATCTCACACGAGGCGAGGAGTATTTGTAGAGAAACAGTAACAGGAGATTGCGTCGGTCAGAAGGAAGTAAGGAAAAGAAAATTAGCGTTTAACGTGGCGTCAGCATCGAGGTTGAAGACTTGACCACAAACTCAGAACATTTCAAGGACGGGGAAGGAAAGCGTTCGTGCCCTTTCAAAGTAGACACCTCGGCATTTGCCTGGAGCAGCTTAGAGAAATCACGGAAACTCTAAGTTGGATGGCCGGCCGCATATTAGAACCGTAGTACTTCCTGATATGTTAGCAACATACTATCAACCGCACCACCTCTATGGTGAGGGTCGGTAGGAGATATCAGTGGATTCGAAGTGGACTAGTGATTGGATGTGAACAGAATAAAATATCTATCAGGGATATTACAGCCCTTCTAAGGTTGCCGAAGCTGACTGTAAGTGATGTGGTCGTGAAGATGAAACGAGAAGTTACAACCACAGCTAAATCAACGTCAGCCAACCAACATATCCTGATGTATAGGGACCGTCGTGCATTGCGGAGGGTGGTTTAAAAAAAAAAATCGCGTGAAATCATCGGAAGGAATGACTCGTTAGTCCCATGCTGCTACCTGCAGTCCAGGCAGCACAATGATTGTGCGTAGGAGGTTAAGAGGAGCGGTGTACAACGGCCGAGCAGCCCCTCTTTAAGCCGCGCACGTCTGCAGTCAGCGCTATGCGACGCTTGAGGTGGTGCATACAGCGACGCCACTGGACAGTGGATGACCACAAACGAGCGATTTGGAGTGGTGCATCACGCTACACCTTGTGGCAGTCCGATGGAACGGTCTGGGTCTGGCAAATGCCAGTACAAAGTTAGCTGCCACCATGTCTAGTGCCAAGAATGAAGTTCAGTACGGGTGTGCTTACCGCGTTAGGATGTGGCTCCCTCATTGCGCTTGAGAAAACGCTAAATGACGAAGGGTATAAACACCTTACGGCACAGTATACTGCGCACTTAGGGGAACAGTTTGGATACGATGATTCTATTTATTAGAATGGCAGTGCACCCTGTCATAAAGAATGGTCTGTGGACGTTAACATTCCTGAAACAGGCTGGCCTGCCCAGAGACGCGACATGAACTCAGTGAACAGCTTTAGTATGACTTTAAGAAGGTCGACTTTCCTTCAGACCCCAACGCTCAGCATCACTGCCTTCCCTGTTTTCGGCTTCTGAGGATAAATAGCTACCATTCCTCCACAGACATTCGCAGACGTCATTAAAAGAGTCCCCGTTAGACTTCAAGCCCATATAAACCGTAAGGGTAGACACACCCTGTGTCAATGTCCACTATTAGTGTCCATTAACTCTTCAGAAGATAGTGTACGTCGCTCCGCTGTCCACAGCGCCTTATGTACTTAAATGACATTACATAGCGAGGCCAATGACCACTGGTTCACCACCCTAGGCACTGTATACTAGCTATTTTAGAAAGACCGATTCCCGTCACTGACTCCGTACACGTCAGTAATAGTGGGATATAACCAAGCACCGTTAGTATTTAAATCTGTAAGTCTAATCTAAATCAGCCGTTGACCCTGCAGTGTCGTTCAATACACTCACTAAGCATGATTTTTAAGCTTCTCGGCATAACAAAGCAAAGCACGCAGCGAATGAACTGAGGTCAGAGTTCCGGGAAAAGTAGTCTGTTTTTAGTATAGCGGGTAACAAAGCGTTTTTTGATGCCGTCTGGAGACTATGGAACGAATCGCGTTTTTCTGCCGAACAGTCACCTTTTCAGCGAGGTTCTTTTTGGAAGTTTTCTTTGATGTCCGATCGATAGACAGCGCTGCACCTTTCATCGACCTGTCATCGTCTACTCTGTACAAATCCTAAGAAATTGCGTTGGCGGGAAATGAAAGTAAATAGAAGCGCCTGAGGGGGGGGGGGGGGGGACGATGTTTAATGCGTTTCGCCGGCCGGTGTGGCCGTGCGGTTCTAGTCGCTTCAGTTTGGAACCGCGTGACCGCTACGGTCGCAGGTTCGAATCCTGCTTCGGGCATGAATGTGTGTGATGTCCTTAGGTTAGTTAGGTTTAAGTAGTTCTAAGTTCTAGGGGACTGATGACCACAGAGGTTAAGTCCCATAGTGCTCAGAGCTATTTGAACCATTTTAATGCGTTTCGCACTTTGTTAAAGAAAGTAATCCTTACAGTCGTAACATGCTGATTTACAAAATATCTCTGCGACATGCATTTTCAGCAATTTTTTCTGGATTGGTTAAGCTGCGCTAACAGAAGTTTCATTTTAAGGAATACTTCTTAGCCGTACTGTCTGGAAGGTAAAACTTTATCCTTAAGGTTCTTTAGAGCTGAAATATGGTGATGAAGGTGCTGTTTATTGTAGCATTGTATCCAATCTCTCATTTAAAACGTTATTAATTCGCTTTAACACAGTAAGAGCCGTAAAAATTGATATTTGTTGTAGAAGGCCATTTTCAGAATATTTTTTGATGAGTTGCATTCGTACAAGAACATCGTTCTTTTTTTTTTACTGTCATTGCTGTAATTTTAGCACCTAGGCACAATTATGTTTTCGGGCTACACACATTTACCCTCTTTTATTTGTTGCTATTGACAGTCAGGCATGGGTCCAGGCATGAGTTCTGGAGTGGGGGTTACCGATTGCTGCTGTCTACCCTCCAACCCCTCTCAAATATAACTCGCCGTCAGCCTCCCTTTTAATGTGCCACAGATGCTGAAGATCTAATAATAATCATAAAATATATAAAGTGTTTTTTTTACATAGGATGAGTTTTTTTATCCCGAGAGAAGGAAACATATCAAAAATTACGCACCGGATTAATAAACGGAAACACACGTGTTCAGTATTTGTTTACCTCTCACTCCTCATCCACGCTCCCCTCGCAAATCCCGAGGGGTCGGGCGGGGGACAAATTTGAAATCTTAAATAGGAAGATTCCATTTTTATTGTACATTCCGATTCTACGAAGAAAAATACGTAAATTTTGTATGTAATACGTTCTTTGTTGCTTGATACATAGCGCTGTAATCAACAAATAATACAATCGAGTTCCAAAACTGCGCTATCTCGAAAAAAGCAAAGATGAGTTGGATCAAGAACAAACACAGACAAGTATGACAAACGGCCCAGTGTTTTGCAATGTTGAACGTGCAGCAGTTTTGAAACATTCATTCATTATCTGACTCGATCTCACTGCGAGCACGTCGTCCGTCATTTCTTAAATACGTCCCTTCGTAACCTGACTGCGTTGTTAATTGGAATGCAGGCTAATACAATAGAAGAGAAAATTAAATTTATGGAGAAAGTGGCAGGAATGTCGATAATGCCGTAAACCTTTATGCTCAACGTTTTCCAAGCAGCGTGCGATCACGGACTTCTATTTGTCGAGTTATTCGGCAGTTCTCCACCGAGGGAACTGTATAGCCACGAAAAAGGAACCGTCGACAAACAGTTGCTGGAGAGAATAAAAAAATAGTGATATTATCTGCAGTGAATCATAGCCCTTGCATTAGGACTCGGCAATTAAATCGTGAATCCGGAATTAATCAGACTACTGTTCTCCTAATTTTGAGACGTAGAAGACTTAGTCCGTTTCATATTTCCCTCCATCAGTAACATTATGGCTATGACTTCCAGAATCGAGCAGCGTTTTGACAGAGGTCGTTTCATCAAATACAGAGACCTCAATTTCTTTGCTCATATATTGTTCTCTGACGAGTCGAATTCCACGAACCACCGTACGATTAATCGAAACAACATGCATTACTGGAATGTGGAAAACCCGCATTGGTTACACCAAACTGAACATTAGCGTCCGCAGGATGTAAATGTTTGGCATGAACTATTTTGTGACAAATTCATTGGTCCGTTCTTTATCGTTGGTGTCTTAAATGGTGATAAATATCTAACATTCTTGGAGGACGATCTTCCAGTATTGCTTGTAGACCTTCCCTTGGGCTTGAGATAAACAATGTGGCTTCAACACAGTGGTTGTCAGTAGCAACACGGGAAGTATTAGATCGCGTCCACACTTTTGTGTGGATCGAAAGACGCGTCCACTGTGTTGGCCTGCAAGGTCGCCAGATCTTACTTCGTATGACTTTTGTTTTTGGTGTTGTTCAAAAATGGTTCAAATGGCTCTGAGCACTATGGGACTTAACAGCTGAGGTCATCAGTCCCCTAGAACTCAGAACTTCTTAAACCTAAGGACATCACACACATCCATGCCGGAGGCAGGATTCGAACCTGCGACCGTAGCAGTAGCTCGGTTCCAGACTGAAGCGCCTAGAACCGCTCGGCCACTCCGGCCGGCTGGTGTTATTCGAAAAATCAAATTAATAACGAAGTGCCAACAACGTGCGATAACATGATTCAGTGTATCACCAATGCATGTCAAAAGATTACCTCTGAAACACTTCTCAGTTGTGTCAGATCATCCCATGTACGATTAAATAAATGCATTGCAGTGGGCAGCGACTCTTTTGAATAATTCTGTGAAACAATTCTTATAAACAAACACCCCTTTTGGGTGAGGTGAGAGGATGCACCTCAGATGAGCATACTGTTGATAAGAGATGAGAGTACACTCCTCAAACAAGCTTGATTCATAATACTGAACATGTCTGTTTTTTTGTGGGCCTATGCACTTGGCTCACGATAATACCGTTTTTGAAATCAGTTTTGTTTTTTGTCACTTACAGTGCAATCTCTCACGCAAACGAAGAAAGTGTTACATACAAAAGTAATGTTGAAACAAAGGAATTAAAGACATTACCTGCCAGTGGGCACTGATTTATATCAATGGCACAAGTTAAAAATTTGTACCAGACCAGCATTCTAACCCACGTTCCCTGTTTACGAGGTAGATACACTGATCATTACGCCCTCCAGGTATAAGGGTCATCACAACTGCATGGACTACCCTAGCACGCCTCCTGTCAGACCCACACTACCGATGGAGTCACCCTGGCTCATTAGCCAGGCCTCCTCTCACGGCATCTCTTTGATTACCCTAAGAGTTCGAGCTCGGAGGGCTTCTTCACTGTAGGGATCACTCTCTGGAATCCTTCATTGTATGGTTGAGGCATCAATTCTTTAGGTCATGTTCAAAAGAACAGACTGATGCTGCAGCCACTATGAACCAAAACACAGAGGAATTAAGGACATTAGCTGCCAGAGGGCATTGATTTGATTTTGAAAATTTGTGCCGGACCAGCATTCGAACCCAGGTCTCCCGCCTAACAGGCATATACGCTGACATCTACACCAACCACACAAAGTGGTCACAACAGCCGCATCAACTATCTTCTTGCATGCCTCCTGTCCAAAAATCCCTTCTGTGCAGATGCACGGCAGGCTCGAACTTTTAGGGTGATTGGCGAAATGGCACAGGTATCGAGACTAATGAGCAGGGGCACTACATCAGTAGTGCGTGGTATAAGTTGAGAATTAGGATCCGCTTAGTGTAGTTTGGCCAGTTATGGTGACCACTGTGTCCGGATGGCATAGTGGTAAGCGATCTACCTAGTAAGCACAAGACCTGGGGTCGAATCCTGGTCTGCCACAATTTTTGGACTTGCCCCATTGACATACGCAAATGCCCACTTGCAGCTAATGTCTTTAATTTTTTACATATTGATATGTAGCGGCTGCGGGATCAAAATGATGTCTCTTTTTTTTGGGTATGTCTGAAAGAACAGACACCACAAATATGAAAAATTATGTAGTTTTCCCCATAGAAGTCCAATCCACAGTAAAAATAGGATGTTCCTATTTAATGTTTCAAAGTTTCTCCCCCATGTCCCCCACTGGGGGTGAGATGGAGGGTGTCAACATTGGTATCGCTGAATAAAATTTTTAAATATATTGAACACGTACTTTTCCGTTTTTCAGTCCGATGCGTAGTTTTCGAGATATTTCGTTCTCTCGGGTTAAAAAAACTCATGTATTACGATAATTTATTTGCATCAGTGCTCATTACATTGCTTTAGCATGATTTAGAAAAAAACTGCAGTTCAGCAGATAGATCATTTGAAAGCATTCTTCCAAGAAGTTGAAAGAATATATACCATACAACTGATTTAAGAATTTTAAACGGTACACGCCTTTATAAATTTGAGAATGTCATAATTTGCTCTATGTGTACACTCATAATTATTGCTTAGCACAACGATTGTGAGCTCAGGTCCGCAGACTACGGTAATGTGACATTGTAACAAGGAGAACGCTATTTACTTCAGCCTTTTGCGCCTACTTTCCGAAAATTTAGTGTTAACGGATTGCCTTAGTCAGTTTCCTACGAATTTGTGACTCTACAAGTGGGCACACGGGCTGAGTCGGATTCCACATTGGTTCCAGGTGGTACACCTTTACCTGCCTTGAAAGTTTACGGCAGGCAGTCATCTATGTGTGAGAGCCCTAAAATAAGTAAATAAAACACTGTATTAAAGTAGCTTCTAATTTTCGAGTTTTCTTGTAGTTTTAGATTAATCTAAGGAAGAGCAAAGTAAAATCAACATACTTTCATAGCCTTTGTGGACTTAGGATAACCTTCAACGATGTACGAGTAACATATGATTAAATTTTTGAATGTTTGCCCGCAGGAGGGGTAAAGTATACAACCTGATGAGTGATTTCCATCATTCTCAAAAATCATGTGGGAATAATAAAAGTGGAATACTGGGAAGCTTATGTTTCTTATCAGCTACATGTCTGCAGTTCATTTCTAATTGCATGCTACTCCAATTGCGTGTTATACCAAACAATCGGCATGTTGCACTATTAAAGAAACATTTGAGAGAACTAAGTATATCATCACTTAATTATCTGTTGTATCGCTGGTCTCCACACAAGTTCGTTGTAGGGAGATGATTTACTGTGTCCATTGCAGTCCATCTTGATATTTGTATGCTGCAAGTGGAACTTGTGATTTTTTTATTTTTGTCAGATACATTATTTATTTTTCATTACAAAGCATTTCTTTTGATTGTAGATCTAAACGTGATAGCTGACTCAGATTAACTCCAGGCTTTATTGTACTGTTAGACAGAGAATCGCCAAATTTGCAGTTATCAGTAGAGAATAAATAAAATACAGAGTTATGTGCGGCTGTTAGTCTCATTTCATTACCCCAGTAAGAAAAATTTTGTTCCGGGTACTCATTTTCTAGCAAATAGCATCTCCAAAGATACGAATGATAGTCGTTGACTGGTTTGCTAAGTATGGAGATCTTTGAATCGACTGGCGGTCAGAAATAGCAATATATTTGGCAGTTCTTTATGCGCCTGTGAGAAGATGCCGTTATGAGAAAGAAAAGCACATTTGGTTGGGAGTCTGTTGCAGTGAGGACGGAGGTGGAAGGACTGCGGGGCTGACGACCTTGCATGCGGTTTTCCTTCGGTCTATGCTTTCTGCGTGAAATGTTTTGCTGCAGTTAATTTTTGCTGTCATACGTAAGTGGGTTCTTTCCTTAGGAGGCTTCTCGCAAATCTCTCTTTACGTATTATCTGATCTCAATTGCAGTTTAATGTGGAAAAGGGATTTGCAGATTCCGTGAGCGAGTTTACACTAGGCAGCCACTTGAGCGTGTGCACCTTTTCTCTATTTACCCATCCGCATCTACATCATGCCTAACCAAACTGTTTCAGATGGAGATGCGAAAAATAACTCTTGTTTGCAGACGGTATTTTATGTCAACGGCTTGTAGATTTTGCGGCAGGATGCTTAGTGATATTCTCTTGTTTAGTGTGGTCAGCGACCACGTGAATGGTAAGCTTGTGTGTCCTTTTTATAGCACCCTCTGTATTAGCTTTGTATGTGTGGTAGGAGATTTGCAGCTGACGCGAGTTTCTTAATGTTTTCCTTCTCATTTCTCTCCAAGAGAATGTATTTTCATTTCATCCACTGAATTTTCGACACCGGACTCATATGTTGTAAAATAATTATTGCAGTAGCTAGTTGATGAGAGCACCATCAGTGCTCTCGGGTTTAAATAACTGAGTAAATACACTGAAGTGTGAAAATTAGTTTGTGTCTCAAAAGTGAGTTCCGCAGGAATGTAGCAAGATTTCCTCTCTCACGGCTATACAAAATCATAAAGCTTTGGCTAGGGAACAGTAAAAAGGTCTGCACACGCAAGAAGCTAGATTATGATCTGTCTGGTTCCATTTATGGCCAATCTACCGAGTCAGTCGAAATGTCTGCTATCATCTTCGCCATCTGAGAGTCCTCATTGGCGCTTTGACGTGGCAGTCACCTGGCTTCTCACTGCCTCTTTATGTTGTCTCGTCTAGTCCTCGTGAGACAGACCAATGAGCCAGCGACACACATTCGACTATCCAACAAATATTTGTAATGGGCAATGCCACTTCACTTAGGCACCAAAAGAATAATTAACGTGTCGTACTCAGGCCAGATGCCCTGAGAAATACCAGATCATTTTTTTTTACTTTCTTTGTTTAATCGAAGATAGAAATCAGATGTTTCAACTTGCGAGGTTCCGTTGCTAGCAGCTTTTTCTTCGTGTAATATATTCTCAAACCCATAAAATTTATCACTCTTGGTTTACCTTCTTTGGTCTGGCACCCAGTAATCATTAAAAGGGCTAATTGGGCAGGAGGATCACTACATAAATTGGATCACAGCATAGGGCCTGCAAACAATCACTGTATAACTGATGCGTAATGTGACGCCTGAAAACAAAAGCACCACAGTATTGAAAGTATTGTAAAAGTTAGACTAGTCATGGTCCGTGAAGATTCGATCATGCACAACTTATTACTGCTGAATCGATTGCTTGAAGAAGGGAACAAGCGCCAAAAAATCGATTTTTTTTTACAGTGTGTATGTAGATGCGTGTTGTGAGCTGTAAAAAGTGAACGAAAACTACTCATGTGTCGGCGTAATCGGAATTGGAAGTTTTCATTAGTTTGAAGAAGAGACCATACTCTAGTGTCAAGTTTGTGATACCACTTTTTCTAAATTAACTGGATAACCGACCGCTCCGCAGATGGAACGACGCAACATAGTAAGAAAGTTATGTAAACGTAATTTTTGACTCTTCAAATGTGAACTAATGTCTGTTGAAACGAATGATTCCAGTTTCTTTAGCAAGGGATCTTGTCTCCCCTACTCTTTTTTATTTTTACTTAGCTTCCGATGTAGACGCACACTTTGATAGAAAGCGTGATACTTTCAATGTCAGCATATTTTATGTTAGTATGTCAGTTAAACTCTGAAACGTTCTTATTTACAGTGAATCACTGTACGAGGTGTGGCTAGAAAAAAACCGGACTAGTACTGGTGAAACAATAAAACGAATGCAATAAGGCTGAAAGTCGCGTGGCCTGTCACGTCACTCTCGCTCCGCCTACTGCTCGAGTTTCATCTGCCTCCTGCACTCAGTCTGCCCGTGGCGTCTGTTTTAAGTAGTTGACGTTTTGTCTGTGCGTCGGAAAATGTTAAGTGTACAGAAAGAACAGCGTGTTAACATCAAATTTTGTTTCAAACTAGGAAAATCTGCAAGTGAAACGTTTGTAATGTTACAACAAGTGTACGGCGATGATTGTTTATCGCCAACACAAGTGTTTGAGTGGTTTAAACGATTTAAAGATGGCCGCGAAGACACCAGTGATGACACTCGCACTGGCAGACCATTGTCAGCAAAAACTGATGCAAACATTGAAAAAATCGGTAAACTTGTTCGACAAGATCGCCGTTTAACAATCAGAGCAGTGTCTGAGTTAACAGGAGTTGACAAGGAAAGTGTTAGGCAGATTCTTCATGAAAGTTTCAACATGAACAAAGTGTGTTCAAAAATGGTTCCAAAGTGTCTCACAATTGAACAGAAGGAACACCGAAGAATAATTTGTTCTGACATCCTGGAAAACATTGAAAGTGATCCCACCTTCTTACAAAATGTTATTACTTGCGATGAATCGTGGGTTTTTACTTACGATCCCGAAACTAGACGCCAATCGATTCATTGGAAAACTCCTGGTTCTCCACGACAAAAAAAAGCACGAATGTCAAAATCGAAATTCAAGGCAATGATGATTGTTTTTTTTTGACATCAAAGGGATTGTGCACATTGATTGGGTACCAGCGGGACGAACAGTGAATCAGTATTACTACATTAGCGTCCTGGCTACCCTACGTGAGCGAGTACGGAGAAAACGGAACGATTTGTGGAGAAAAAGGTCATGGATCCTTCACCAAGACAATGCCCCAGCTCACAGTGCGTTGTCAGTGAAGACGTTTTTGGCAAAACACAACATTCCCATCTTAGATCATCCACCCTACTCACCTGATTCGGCCCCCTGTGACTTTTTTCTTTTCCCTAAAGTCAAGTCAGCTTTGAAAGGAACTAGATTTGAGACTGTTGAAGCAGTAAAAGAAAAAGCGACGGAAGTAATGTATAGACTTACCGAAAATGATCTGCAGCATTGCTATGAACAGTGGAAAATTCGTATGGAGCGGTGTAGATACCGAGGAGGAGAATACATTGAAGGAGATAACATGAAATTGTAAATAATTGTAAATAAATGTTTTTTCCAGCATCAGTCCTGTTTTTTTCTAGCCGCACCTCGTATCTACCTTGTCCTCAACAGCGTTTATGTGTTTCAGCGGAGATGATGCAATTAATTGGCCGTCGTAGTAGCAGCCAAATGCAAATTTCCGTGATGAATAATAGAACCTGGTTTCATTATCTTTTCTTGATTTACGAAGTCCGATTACAGTTTGTTGTACGCATTATTAAGCGCACTGGTATCGGATATTCAAACCTTTATTACCGAAACACTGTCTAGCATCACCCTCTTAATGACTGACCAACAACGCCAATTTTAAAGTAAAACTTTTGTTGATTTCTTTTTCTTTTTTAGAACGCCTCGTCTTCCCTTATAATATTCCTGATCTCATCAATTTCCATTAGTAAGTATTTTTAATGATTTATTCCGAACCGGAGCAAAAATATTATAGGTTTGTCCATCCTCAACCCTGTTGTCTCTCTGACAGCTGGTGTTCTTATCTGCTCTTCAGTTATTAAAACCTCGTGTTTGCAGTTCGTCAAAAGATTGTTTTGTGTTTAATTCTGACGTCAGAGTTTAGATGTTCCTCATTAACGGAAAATAATTAATAGTTATTCATATAGTAACTACTGAAAAGCGTGTTAGTTTGCCAACAACGACAGGAGCGAAATTCCTGGAAAACTCCGTATTTTCGATTTCCAAGTACAAGCAGTTAGCATGTTTCTTACCTAAATTTTATTTCACCACATCTGAGTTCTTTGGTGGTGTGCTGAAGAACACTTTCTTGCTGCAAAAGAATAACGCAGGAGTGACGCACATTCCAACAGCAATAGCGGACAATCCAAAAATTCCTGTAGAGGAAGAGGAAGGAAGTACGCAAGATAATTACATACATTCCATGTGAGTACAGAGTATTTTAATAGGAGGTGTCGGTGAGACCAACAACAGCTACTGCAGAGAATGGTAAAAGTAAAGGACAATAACGACTTTCAGAATACATTTCACAGATAATGGTTTCAAAACCTTTGAGTAGTACAGCCTTTATATGTTGTATTATGAATGTTTTGTGAAAATATAGTCATTTCTAATGTTGCAAAAACAATATTAACCCCTAATTAGTGATCAGTCTCAAGGAGGGGAGAAATCATCGGTTTTTAATATTGTGATGTGTCCTTCGGGGCAACTTAGTTCATCTTTTCAAGGTATTGAGATAGGAGGTTAATGTAAATAATATCATATAAGTACCTGCTTAAGACAAAATTAAAAATAATAACAGAAGAAGGTCTTTTGTATTTCCTCAAAGAAGAAGGTTTTGGATTCTTTCCCTTCTTCAAACTACCGATTCGAGCAGAAATGAACAAAACTCTGTTTACGTGTTATCATTGCTTCCGAATGGTCCTTTCTCAATTTTCACTTGTGTACAGTCTCAGTAGCTAAATTCTCGGTTGTGAAAAGGTGCTCTGAAAAGCAAACGAGAAAGAGCAGTCTGGGTTGTAATTTCGCTGCCCCGGGATGTACTGCGCTTGTAGACACTTGCGCCGTCCGTGGCAGGAAACGTTGCGGATGCTACCTCAGCTTGTAATTGCCTGCGCTTTCGTGTCTGTTCCTGCAGCTTTACGACCCAGATAGCGGGTGCATAAACATCTAGAGACTCTGTTTCTTATCTTCACTCCCTGTTCAGCTGCTTGAGCAAGATGTTCCTTCTACATCTCACACTCACGTTTCTGTGCTTTCTCATCCCGCCTGACGTTCTGTATCTTTCGTTTATGTTCATTATTTCTTATCCTGTTCTCCTCGAAGCAAGCAATACTATTTGGTTGGTCCGTAAGTTCGTAGCTTGTCTCCATGAGTTTAATAAACACAACATATACACATAACGGAGACTGTAGTCATCAATAGTACGTTTCTCAAAAAGAATCATCCCATTTGGCACGTCTATATTTCTGAAGCTAATTAACATATACAATGAATTTTATTTTTTGATGGACTGGAAACTACAAAGTTTTTTTTTCATACATTTTCATAGGTGTTCAATATGCCCTACTTGTGATGCAATGCGGTATTCAAATTGTTCCCACACTGCAGAGAGCATGTCTTGAGTTACAGCTTCCACAGCTGCTGTTAGGCAATGTCTCAGTTCATTCATTGTTGTTGGTAACTAAGAGTCCTTTATACTCATAAATCCTCACAAGAAATAATCACATACAGTGAGGTCCGGTGACCTTGGAGGCCAGTAATGTAAGGCTGAATCATTTGGTCCAGTGCGACCGATCCATCGATCAGTAATGCTTTGATTTAAAAATTCCCGCACTTCCAGATGGCAGTTGGCGGTGCCCCGTCCTGTTGGTAAGTGAAGTCGTTCTAATCAGTCTCCAACTGTGCGAAGAGAAAGTTCTCGAGCATATCAAGATACGTTCTTGGCAAAGAGAAATGGACCATACGCCTTTTCCCGTGAAACTGCACGAAACACATTAAATTTTGGGGAGAGTCCCTCTCATGTTGTACAACTTCATGTGGTTGTTCCATACCCCACATTCTCACATTATGACGATTCACCTTTCCATTTAAGTGGAATGTTGTCTCGTCACTAAACACTAAGCGTGGAAGAAAACAGTCATCCTCCATCATGCCAATTACGAAATTACAGAACTCAACACGTTGTTGTTTGTCTCCTCCCGAAGAGCTTGCAGTAGCTGAATTTTGTATGGTTTCATGTGTAAACAACGATCCAACACACGCCAGACGGGAATCGGGGGCATGTTGAGCTGTCGAGCTGCACGGCGAACTGATTTCTGCGGACTCCTTGGGAAAATTTGTCTGTGTCAGATACCTGGGGACCGCCCGGCGATTTACCTTTACACAAACAACCGTTTCGTCGGAATTGTTCATGCCGTCACCTAATGCTCTGTGATGTAGGAGGATCCACACTATACTTAGTACTGTAAGAGGTCCGAGCAGATGTAATTTCGATGTATTGCTCATGCGCTGCCTGCGATATGCAAGGTCTCTGACCAGAGAGCAGTGTTGACTGCAGTAGGAACTGTGTAGCTGTAGCAGTAAGTTGTTGCTAGTCTGGAGTCTGCCCTGGTCTGGTCTGGTGTATCGTGTTGGCTGGCCCGGTCGCGGTGCAGCGATGCCGGAGCCTGAGTATTAATGTATAAGGTAAAAAAAAGCAGCCTCGCGCATATGTAGTAATGTTATCTCAAGTCCCATGTAAATGTTTTTAAAAATCTCCTAATAATAATCTTCCTCATAAAAAGTAACTTTTAACAACCATTCATTTCAATTTAAAGAATTTACTAATTTCTACCATTCATGATCATCCCGATTATTGCAATAGAAAAATCAGTTGCTTCCTTTCATATATGACAGATAGGTCGGCCAGCATTGCACAGAGCTGTGCCGGAAAAATTTATTGTAAGAGCAGATATATCCGGAGACTTCATTGAGGTAAGAATTTTTCCTTTTTTTATTCGGAATGATCTTTCAGGGCCATGACGCAGCACTGCTGTCGTCCAAAATTTATCAGGTTAAATTCACAGTGAATTATTGAAAAGTCATAAGTGAGCGACAATTTAATTGAGAGGTTAGTTACATTGTTTTATTACCAGGTTACTGAATTTATTTTTTTATTGGGACGTTATACTGATTGTGAATGGCTTCATTATAATTTTTACTGTTGAGAGGTTTAGGAATTTTTCTGTTTTGAGGTTACGCTAAATGTGAATGAATTTTGAGCTTAGATTAAATGAGAAAGAATTTTGTAGGGAGGTTACAAATGAGAAAGAATTTTGTGGGGAGGTTAAATGTGAATGAATTTTTGTGGGGAGGTTACACTAAATTAGAATCATACTATTATTATTTATTTAAATTTTTGTGGGGAGGTTACAGTACGAATGTCACGATGAACCGTTATTACTGACCCACACTGTGCAAAACGTAGAACACAAAACGCTTTCTGTTGTCCCGACACCATTTTTACTAGACCTAAATTGGGCGCACACTGCTGCTAACAAGCGGGAACCATGTAAAACTCGATAGTTTGCTCTTTCCAAGAGTACGTTGTTCACGTACATATCTCAAATAATATAATAGTTGTAATTTTTTTAATCTCATGATTTTTGATACACCCTGTATACTCTCCTTCTCAATTGACAACAGTATGTTAACTCTGGGGTAATTTTTAGTTTTCATGACAGTAGAAATCATGTTGTTTTGAAGCGAAAAACTCGTCGAGTCATGTACAGCCCGCATTTTTATCGAGAAATGAAGTTCCTTGAAGGTTGTTCGATAGAGAGCGGAAAAGGTGAAAATGTGAGTGTGCAAGTTTGAATGATATCGGACCCTTGATACGCCTAGATACGACTCTGACAGGTGACACGTACGTAAGCATCCTCTCTGGTCACCTGCATCCACTCTTATCCATTGCGCACCTCGACGGACTTGGACAATTCCAGCAGGACAATGCAATACCCCACACGTTCAGAATTGTTACAGAGTGGCTCCAGGAACACTCTTCTTAGTTAAAATACTTCCGCTGGTCACCAAACTCCTAAGACATGAACATTATTGAGCATATCTGGGATGCCTTGCAACGTGCTGTTCAGAAGACATCTCGACCCCATCGTACTCTTACGGATTTATGGACAGCCCTGCAGGATTTATGGTGTCAATTCCACCCAGCACTACTTCAGACATTTGTCGAGTCAATGCCACGGCGTGTCGTGGCACTTCTGCGTGCTCGCGGGGGCGGTACACGATAGTAGGCGGGTGTGCCAATGTATTTGGCTCTTCATTGTATTATGAACTGGAAAAATATTCACAGGACCATCATTACAAAACCAGCCGCAAGGACGCTATGTCTCACTGGCGTTCTGATAAACGAGAGTGAATTCTTTCTGGACTTATGGTGGCCATTAAGGGGAAAACTGAGTTAAGGGCAAGTAGAGGACAAAATCCTATATGGTCGACATTACTAATTATTTGATTTCATTTAGTCTTTTAATGCAAGGAGAGAATAATCCGGTAACAGATGTGGCAGACAAGATTGAGCCTATCAAACAAAATTTAATCCTTTCAGCCTTCTTTACCGATGAAGCAACTTTTTCCAGGGCTAGCATCATTAACCTGCATAATCGTCATCATTCGGCTACAGACAATCCTCGGGGAATAGTTGAGGCGTCTCATCAGAATCGGTTCAGCATCAATGTAAGGGCAGTGGTTCTTGGCGATCACACACTTGGACCGGTTACTATGCCTCGAAGGAGGAAAGCACCTGGACTTCCTGCGGAATACTCTGCCTGGGCTGCTTGAGAATGTGTCTTTGGCAATACGACGGGTTATTTCCTTTCTGCATGACGGAGTACTACTCCACAGCCGCATTATAGTTCATCGACACCTCAGCAACATCTTCTCCAGTCATTGGATAGGACACAGAGGCCCTGTAGCATGGCCTGCTAGATCACCGGACTTAAACCGCCTGTGTTTTTACCTCTTGGGAGATCTGCAAAGCATTGTGTATGCTGGATTGGTAACTGATGTACAGACCACTCAGCAGCATGTTCACGACACCTGTGACGTTCCTCGGAGAGAGGCCGAAACGTGCAAAAGAGTGCACCAATCCATGATGCGACGTGTGAACGCGTGCATTCCGTCCCATGGAGGTTACTTTGAACAACTGTTGTGACGTGAATGCGATGCAGCCCTGTGCTGTGTTCTGGGCCGATTTGTTGTTGTTGTACGCACACCGTCCATTTACGGAGACATGTTCGTGGGAACTTCTTTTCTCCATTTCCAGTGATGAATTCGTCCCTGCAGTTTGGCGGTTTTATTAACGTTCACCCTGTATTTAGCCTATACTGATTCCACTTACTGTAACAGGGTGCAAAAATGAAACGGTTTCTCCATTTAAAGCTGTAATAGACTATCTGCCAGAACTTCAATAATTTCTAAGATTTACAGTAAGCCACATTTTTGTCCTTACTAGCTACAGGATGTTAAACGAAACCCTCCTAGGACGATATCCAGTAAGGAAGAATTCCATCTCAACATCATCAGTGAAAGTACCCTGTAGCATGGCCTGCTAGATCACCGGACTTAAACCGCCTGTGTTTTTACCTCTTGGGAGATCTGCAAAGCATTGTGTATGCTGGATTGGTAACTGATGTACAGACCACTCAGCAGCATGTTCACGACACCTGTGACGTTCCTCGGAGAGAGGCCGAAACGTGCAAAAGAGTGCACCAATCCATGATGCGACGTGTGAACGCGTGCATTCCGTCCCATGGAGGTTACTTTGAACAACTGTTGTGACGTGAATGCGATGCAGCCCTGTGCTGTGTTCTGGGCCGATTTGTTGTTGTTGTACGCACACCGTCCATTTACGGAGACATGTTCGTGGGAACTTCTTTTCTCCATTTCCAGTGATGAATTCGTCCCTGCAGTTTGGCGGTTTTATTAACGTTCACCCTGTATTTAGCCTATACTGATTCCACTTACTGTAACAGGGTGCAAAAATGAAACGGTTTCTCCATTTAAAGCTGTAATAGACTATCTGCCAGAACTTCAATAATTTCTAAGATTTACAGTAAGCCACATTTTTGTCCTTACTAGCTACAGGATGTTGAACGAAACCCTCCTAGGACGATATCCAGTAAGGAAGAATTCCATCTCAACATCATCAGTGAAAGTACCTAGTTCCCCTTGTTTCCAGTTCTCATTCCCTGCCTGCTTAGTTTTCATGTGTGCGCCTGCCACAGACATCTGAACGAGAGAGAAACGATTTGGTCCGCATTACTATTTGTTGTGGCTTACTATAGCACCCTTGTTTAACTGTTTGCTTGCACTGTGACAAGTTTCATTAAAAAGTTGATAAAGTTCAGTGACAGTGGAGGAACAGTTTACTAGCAACCTACTGGTACGTTTCGGGACGGTAAACAAGGTGCTCAGATAGTTACGTGCTTGTTCCATGGATCGCAATTGCGTTCTCTCGGAATGGTATGGTGAGAGACATCTTACAGTCAGCTGAAAATGATAATTCATTTGTCAGAAAATGTTTTATCCAGGATAACAATGTAGTTCATTTCAGTATATGCTCCTTGGGAATAGTGATCAATAAAACCGATCAATTTATTATGTATTTATAAGTCCACCATGAGTTATGGATTGGTTAATATTCATACCAATGAATCAACAGCACAAAATATGTGTCGAAAAGTTGTCATTTCCGTAGGAAATTAGCGATATCAACTTCCGTTAGGGAACTATGCTCTCCGGAGGAAGGTACACAACCAACTTTACTTCAGTATCGGAGTCAGCTCCACGACTTTCACGAAATTCTTCTTCAGGCACAGGCAAACAGTGTATCCCACATGCTGCATATTACTAGTCGCCTCACCCACTGTTCCACTTGACACTGTGTTATCCAGTCTATCATCAGATACTACAGTAGTGTTTGAAACTGTAGAAATGGTAGCTTCATCATCTGCATCAGAGTCTCCTCCAAATTCTGAATCTTCTGCGTGCTCTTTCGTAACCTCTTCCCAGCAGCACGATCGGCCAGAACTTCATCTGCCATGGAACTACTCTACCTCCGCGAAATCATTTTTATATACCTAACATAAATATTAATGAATGTCAATATGATCCATTTAACTATAAAAAGCAACCAAAAGCGAGTAAACAATATTAAAGTGTGTGCATACTCTGTTTTCATCATAACGCATATTTTCAATAATCGTTCTGTATGTGCGCTGTCGATAGAAATAATTTATCTTATCTCAACGACCAACATTTTCGAGATAATTTATGCAACATTATTATCTGAAATGTTCATTCTTCATCATAAGAAGCATTTCATAGCATATAATCAGTAAAATTAGATGTAACTGGGAACCGAATTCATGATAATCTACTTGCTTCCACGTATGGTGTGAAAGAAAAATAGCTGTAAGTACCCTTACAAATGACTCCAGAATTGAACTTACCGAGGTTTATATCAGATGATATCAGAAGTGTAAGTCCTCAGGTGAATCCCAAATCAGCTTTGAAGACGAGCGCCTCAAAGGCCATCGGTAAGTACCAATACCTGTTCGCTGATGTATCAAATCTACCGACATGGGGACATAAAACTTCAATTCAGCTTATCAGGGAAACCACGGTGAATACATGAATACCAATGCAATACATTTTTGGAATATATGTTTAAAGTGTCAGGAAGTCGTTTCTGAAAGCATTTGTATGGAGTGTAGCCATGTATGGAAGTGAAACGTGGACGATAAATAGTTTAGACAAAAAGAGAATAGAAGCTTTCGAAATGTGGTGCTACAGAAGAATGCTGAAGGTTAGATGGGTAGATAACATAACTAATGAGGAGGTATTGTATAGAATTGGAGAGAAGAGAAATTTGTGGCACAACATGACTAGAAGAAGGGATCGGTTGGTAGGACATATTCTGAGGCATCAAGCAGCGGTGTACCGTAGGTCTCTAGAAGAGCGTAGCGTTCCAAAGGATTGGAAAAGGGCACAGGTCATCCCCGTTTTCAAGAAGGGACGTCGAACAGATGTGCAGAACTATAGACCTATATCTCTAACGTCGATCAGTTGTAGAATTTTGGAACACGTATTATGTTCGAGTATAATGACTTTTCTGGAGAATAGAAATCTACTCTGTAGGAATCAGCATGGGTTTCGAAATGGACGGTCGTGTGAAACCCAGCTCGCGCTATTCGTCCACGAGACTCAGAGGGCCATAGACACGGATTCACAGGTAGATGTGTCTTGACTTCCGCAAGGCGTTCGATACAGTTCCCCACAGTCGTTTAATGAACAAAGTAAGAGCATATGGACTATCAGACCAATTGTGTGATTGGATTGAAGAGTTCCTAGATAACAGAACGCAGCATGTCATTCTCAACGGAGAGAAGTCTTCCGAAGTAAGAGTGATTTCAGATGTGCCGCAGGGGAGTGTCGGAGGACCGTTGCTATTCACAATATACATAAATGACCTTGTGGATGACATCGGAAGTTCACTGAGGCTTTTTGCAGATGATGCTGTGGTGTATCGAGAGGTTGTAACAATGGAAAATTGTACTGAAATGCAGGAGGATCTGCAGCGAATTGACGCATGGTGCAGGGAATGGCAATTGAATCTCAATGTAGACAAGTGTAATGTGCTGCGAATACATAGAAAGATAGATCCCTTATCATTTAGCTACAAAATAGCAGGTCAGCAATTGGAAGCAGTTAATTCCATAAATTATCTGGGAGTACGCATTAGGAGTGATTTAAAATGGAATGATCATATAAAGTTGATCGTCGGTAAAGCAGATGCCAGACTGAGATTCATTGGAAGAATCCTAAGGAAATGCAATCCGAAAACAAAGGAAGTAGGTTACAGTACGCTTGTTCGCCCACTGCTTGAATGCTGCTCAGCGGTGTGGGATCCGTACCAGATAAGGTTGATAGAAGAGGTGGAGAAGATCCAACGGAGAGCAGCGCGCTTCGTTACAGGATCATTTAGTAATCGCGAAAGCGTTACGGAGATGATAGATAAACTCCAGTGGAAGGCTCTGCAGGAGAGACGCTCAGTAGCTCGGTATGGGCTTTTGTTAAAGTTTCGAGAACATACCTTCACCGAAGAGTCAAGCAGTATATTGCTCCCTCCTACGTATATCTCGCGAAGAGACCATGAGGATAAAATCAGAGAGATTAGAGCCCACACAGAGCATACCGACAATCCTTCTTTCCACGAACAATACGAGACTGGAGTAGAAGGCAGAACCGATAGAGGTACTCAAGGTACCCTCCGCCACACACCGTCAGGTGGCTTGCGGAGTATGGATGTAGATGTAGATGTAGATCAAGGGATCACCAATTTAGTATTGGAGGGCAGAGCGGAGGGTAAAAATTGTAGAGGGAGACCAAGAGATGAATACGCTAAACAGATTCAGAAGGATGTAGGTTGCAGTAGGTACTGGGATATGAAAAAGCTTGCACAGGGGAGAGTAGCATGGAGAGTTGCATCAAACCAGTCCCTGGACTGAAGACCTCAACAACAACAACTACTCGCTAAATATTTCGTTTATGGAGAAGAAGGAGTTGACACAAAAATACAATATCACTTTTACGGAAAATGACATACAGTAATATTTGAGAGGTGAAAGGAACAAATGCAGGCGAGTGTTCCTGCTTTGAAGATGACAGAGACTATTTTGAGATATTTGACAACTACAGCCGCTTACCGTATCACTGTCGTTTTTAGGATTCCGTTCCTCAGTAGGTAAAAACGGAAACCTTATAGGACCACTTCGGAGTCCGTCCTTCAGTCTGTCCGACTGTTAAGAGCCGTTTTCCTCAGGAACGGGTAGAATTTATGTCACATACTAAGGTCTACGGTTCCCTAACGATGTAAAACATTTAAGCTTCTACGTAAATGCAATCAAAATATACAGCCACATATTTTGATACTCGGAAAATCACTGATAATCAAAATCTATAGCACACCTAAAATCATGAAGTTCGGCAAGAAGCAAGTGTTGACAGCACAATTAAAGGAAAAAATTCCAAAAATTGTTAATTTGTAATTGCATCATACAAAAATCTATTTTTTTGTCGTATTTTATCATACTGTCTGTCAGTTCGTCGGTTAAGACCCATTTTTTTTGCAAGACCGGATGACATATGAAGTTGGTATTTGTGTAACATACGAAGTTTTCTGGTTCCCTGGCGCTGGAAAATTTAAGCTTCCAAATCAGTGCAGTCAAAAGATATTGCCGTTTATGTCATATATTTTTATGCTCATAAACTCACATATGATAACCTATAGGATATTTCCCGTTGACCTAGAATTATGAAATTCGGCAAAAAGCAAGTTTTCACAGTAGAATTAGAAGGAAAAAATCCGAAAATTCTTAATTTGTAACGATAGTACACGAGAAAAAGTACTTTTTGTCATATTATCCGACTGTCTATCTGTTAGTTTATTAAGATTGTTTTCATCACAGGGGCGGATACATGTATAAAATTGAAATGTATGTCACATACTCAAGTCTACAGTACCTTGGCGGTATAAAAAATTTAAGCTTCTACGTCAATTCAATAGAAAGATACGGCCATTTGCGTCACAGTTTTTTGATATCTTGCCAGTATCGATGCCAACAACAGGCAAAAATCCTCGAAATTCTCAGTTCTCGGGATGGATGAACTATCTATACATATAGACCCTAATTAAGTTTGTACAGAACCCTCAACGTGCGAGCCCCAGTCATACTTACTCAGATTTTTTTTTTGGGGGGGTCACTCCATTTTCTGGTCGAGCACAAGGAAAGACCTGTAAGAATCATCTCGCCACTGCCAATTGGATGACTGATTTTGGTAAAAAATGTTACGACATAAAGAAACGGTTTAAAGTAAAAAAAAAAAAAAAAACAGTTGGTTACTAATGCGAAACGACCAATAGTTTCTTGGTAAGAAGAGCAGTCTCGTTTCCTTTTTTCGACTATGCCCATACAATTTTTCACGCCCTTGGAAGTAATACTGTACAGGCTTCCAGTTTTTCAATAGATATTCAACCAAGGAATAGATGGAGTTGTCCAGGAGAAATGATTTTAGATTAGATATAAAACTTGCTTTGTTACCTGTCAAACATTTTATGTTATTGGGAAAATGATCAAATACATTTGTTGCTGCATGTCGAACTCCTACCTGAGCTATTTACAGCTTTAATAATGGATAATAAAGAATTTTTTCCTTTAGTGTTGTAGATACGGACATCATTGTTCTTCTCAAATAGTGGTGTACTATTATGACGAATGTCATTAGTTGCCTAACTCCTTGAAGAGATACCTACATAAAAACAGTGAGTGAACACCACACATTACTTTTGCTGTTAGATTTTGTGCAATCAGTGCTTTTTAAGTGATGGCTTATTCCAGAAAATTATTCCATAAGACATTATTGAGTGGAAATGTGCAAAATATGTCAAGAGGTCGATCCGTTTGTTTCCAAGACTAGCAGCTATATGAAGAGCAGAAGTAGTTGAAATTAATTGTTTGAGAAGCTGAAGTTCAAGTTTGCATCAGTGTGTTTCTCTAACTCGAATATGAGTCGCTTCTATGAGGTCATTGTTAGTGGCCGTTTCCGAAACACAAACATCACATAAAATGAGCCTTGCACAGTGAAAAAGTCAACGGATCAGTTTTACATTCACACTTTTAAGCACACGTGGTGTTTTTTACTTTACGGTGTAAATTATATGAGGATGACTGGATGGGTTGGATTATTTTCGCACTCCTCCGCTCGTAGCAAACAATTCATTACCATGTGTGTCTCAAAAGTGGAGTAAAGGCGCTAACAGCTGCTAAGTCAGCAAATTCAGTTGGCAGCCTACCAGTTCTCTATCCCCGTCGGGACACTGACCTGCAAGTACGTACAGCAAGTGAACATAACAATGGAAGCCACGTGCTCGTGACACGTTAACATTTTGCGAGGCATAACTGGTGTGTTATCTGCACTGTAACAGTCTTCTACCACGGCGATGTTATCGTCTCGCCATCCTCATCATCACCACCACCACCACCACCACCACCACCACCATTGCCTTCTAATCACAATCGCTATTAAACTGCGCACACTCCGCTGCAGAGTGAAAATCTCATTCTGGACAATCGCTATTTATCATTCAGTGCTGGATACAGGTCTCTTCATTATATCTTCAAACATTATGGTTATTAAGTTTTCCCATCTAAATCTGTCCTACTTGTTTCTTTATGTCGTCAATTCATATTCGGTTAAGCTGTGTCATCGGTCTTTTCTTATCACAAGGGACCAAACAGAGAAACTCTTTTGCCCATCTCCCGTTGTTTTGTCTCGCTGTATGTCCATTCCATCTCCATTTTTGTTTCGTAAGAGTCGCTATGACATCTTCAACTCCTGTCTCTTTTCTCATCTAATTGTAAGTGTTATGCCCCATGTTGGTATGCCCAAGATGCATCTTTTAATTGATCATTTTATTTTAATGCTCAAATTTTGTACAGTTGGCTCATTCGACATCCAAATTTTATTACCGTAAGTTAGTACAGACAGTATATATTAGTTGATCAGAAGTATACGGACACCTATCAGTGAACATTAATATAGGAAGGCCGGCCGCTGTGACTGAGCCGTTCTAGGCGCTTCAGCCCTGAACCGCGCTACTACTACGGCCGCAGGTTCGAATCCTGCCTCGGACATGGATGTGTGTGATGTCCTTAGGTTAGTTGCTATTGTATTTGATGGGTATCCTTGTGAGGGATGCAAATGTAGCACAAAGAGCGCTGAGAGGATTCGTAGGCCCAAAAAATATTCTTCGGTTGACGTTGTGGTTGAATCAGAGATGGTGAACCAAGTCCCTCAGGACAAGTTCTTTGACAACGAACGAAACAAGATCCGTTTGATCACACTTCTTAAAAAGGAATTTCTGGAGTGTAGCATTGAAGTGCACCAGGCACAAGAAGATGCTCACGTTATGACTGTAACATCTGCCATTTCAAGAACCAAAGATTTTGGAACTGTTGTCATTGTAGGAGAAGATGTTGACCTGCTTGTGCTCATGACCGGTTTAGGGCAAAGCATTGAAAACTTATTTTTCTTAAAGCCAGGAAGAGGATATCCAGAAGACAAGTGGTTTTCCACTGCATCTTACAAGTTTGACAGTGAATATATTCTGTTCACTCACGCCTTTAGCGGATGTAATACTACATGCGCTTTTTTGGTCAAGGAAAAATTAAGCGTTGCAATATTATTACGAAAAATGAACACCTAACCTCAGCGCTTTGCACGTTCAATAAACCACATGCTACCTGTGAAGAAATAATAACAGCAGGAGAACAGGTTACTATCGCATTGTATAGTGGAGGTGTCAGCAGTTCCCACACACTAGACCATTTGCGGTACCAGCTATTCGCCAAATCTGCCACAAAAAGCAAACTGAATCTTGCACGGTTGCCACCTACACAAGATGCTGCACAACATCATGCGTTGTGGACTTACCAACAAGTCCAAAGTTGGATGGGAAACTAGAAACCTCCTGAGAAATGGGGCTGGAATCACAGTGACCACGGTCCAATACCCGTTACAATGAGCCCAGATCCAGCACCTGAAGCACTTCTTCACATTGTTTCATGCTCATGCAAGCTGAACTGTGGCGGAGCGTGCTCCTGCAGAAAAGCGGGTTTGAAATGTTCTTCAATTTGCAAGAAATGTATTGGGGTCAACTGTGAAAACGTGCCAAAATGTTTATATGAAGACAGCGAAGAAGATGTTATGGAGGATGTTGAGGAAACCGCTGACGAAATCAACGAACTTGCTGAGGCTGACTCGCTGTTTAAAGAAGAGGTCAATCTGGGATCAATTCTGTGTACAGACCCTGAATCCGTAACTCAAGGTATTTCTGGTGACACTGAGGAACCTGGCCCATCAAAACGTTGGAAGTGATGCTCATATCTGTCTCAAGTGCGCTAAAGTGCGATATTACAAATATCACACACCCAGAACTGTCAACATTTTTTAGTAACTGACAATGCATTTTAATTGTAATAAAACTACTTATTTTTAATGTCAACTGTGTGGCTTTTATACACAACAATAATTACCTACCTAATTAGGTTGCCTATTGCAGCTAATAATAGTTCAGTTTCCTGAGACAATTTATTTTGTGTGCGTGTGTATGTGTGTGTGTGTGTGTGTGTGTGTGTTGTCTAAATGATGTATTTTTATATTTATAGCTTTACAAATACCAGGGCTGAGTTGGCCCATAGTGAACTTCAGGTAGTGATGTAAGAATCACAGTAGTTGGATGCCCAGCAATCCTCATGTTGTATACAGAGAAATTGAATACCTGAAAGTGAGGTGGTAAATTCCAACATATAACATGATGTATAATGTATTTATACTACACAAACAGAAACTGAAAAAATAGTGTTCATAAATAAGGTACCTTGCCACTATGCTCAAAATTTTAAAAATTGGTATTTTTTGTGGCGCTGTAGCCCCTTAGATATCGGGAGTAGAAAAAAATGGCACGAATCAAATTTGTAGAGAATTTTGTGCTCTTTAAAAAAGAAATTAGACGTTAAAGCGATAGGAGCAAAAAAACTGAGATATTTTGAAAAACTGAAAAAAGGCCGAAATTGTCCAAGTTTTTTGACTGCAGGAAGTTTTCCCAAGCGAAATTTTGTTGGCAAAACTCGGTTTTCTAATCTTTCCAACCATATGAACGAGTTGAAAAAATAAACTCTCCTACTCCACCTTTTGCAAGGTATATCTACTATTTGACTGGAGTAAAAGGGATCTCAAGGAAAAACATCCCAAGGGGTTGCCGCACCCAGTACATGCAGGGTCTGACCGGCAGCAGCAAGGTCTTACTTGACAGGTACCAAAAGCTGTTCACTCAGGACCCCTTCAGCGAAGATACTATAGAGGCTGGGGAGGAACTAATGCAGGCTATTGCTGAGGATAAGAGATCACAGTGGTGCAAACTAGTCGAGAATCTTGACATGAAACAAAACAGCAGACGTGCATGGAAATTACTGAAAAACTTAAGTGGGGACCCAACTGACCACCGGCAGAAGAACAACAGGGTAATAGCAAATCAGATTGCTAGCCAACTTCTGAAGAAGGGGAAAACCAAAGGGAAAAGAGAAAGGGAAAGAGTTATACCCCAAGAACAAAAAGATTACGGACTCCTCAATGCTTCATTCACAGCAACCGAACTGGAAGACGCCATTCAGAGTATGAAACTGAATAAGGCCGCTGGAACTGATGACCTTAGAACGGAGCAGATAAAACAGTTTGGGCCCAAAGCTCGAAACTAGTTACTACAAATGATGAACACCTGTATTAAAGAGCTGAATATTCCAAAACTATGGCGGCAGGCGAGAGTGGTGGCTTTACTAAAACCTGCCAAGGAGATAAAGGACCCCAAAAGTTACAGACCAGTGTCACTTCTATGCCATCTCTATAAGGTACTGGAGCGGATGATTCTCAATCGGGTGGCAGAAACTATAGATGGAAAGCTCATAAAGGAACAAGCCGGTTTCAGACCAGGAAGATCTTGTTGTGGGCAAATACTTAATCTGGCGCAACATATAGAAGATGGGTTTGAAAAAAAAATTAATAACTTGAGCAGCTTTCATAGATCTTACTGCTGCATACGACACGGTAAACCACAGAAAGCTATTGCGCAAATTATATCGCCTCACAGGGGACTGTAGGTTGGCGATGGTTATTGGTAGTCTTCTGCAGAATTGAAGATTTTATGTCTCCCTAAATGGTAAGAACAGTAGATGGCGACTGCAGAAGAATGGCTTACCACAAGGAAGTGCACTTTCTCCCATCCTTTATAATGTATACACTAATGACCAACCTATACCTCAAGATGCAAGACTGTTCGTATATGCTGATGACACAGCTGTGGTGGTCCAGGGGTCCTATTTTGACGCAACATCTGGAAATCTTGCTAGAGCGCTTGAAGAACTGGCTCAATACTACGACGACAATCACCTCAAGCCAAACCCTGACAAAACCCAAGTATGTGCTTTCCATCTGCGCAATAGATATGCTGGAGTTGAGCTCGACGTTACACGGCAAGGTAAGAAGCTAAAGCACTGTCCAACACCTAAATAACTTGGGGTTGTACTTGACAGAACGCTTTCCTTCAAGCAGCATTGCCAAAACACCAATGCTAAAGTCTGATCCAGGAATAACATCATCCGCAGGCTGACAAACTATGAATGGGGAGCTCAACCATCAGTACTGAGAACATCAGCACTTGCTCTGTGTGTTTCTGCAGCAGACTATGCAGCGCCTGTATGGGAAGCATCTGCACATGCTAAACAGCTTGATGTAAGTGTAAATGAGACAATGCGAGTTGTTACAGGCTGTCTCAGACCCACACCAACGGGTAATTTGTGCCTACTTGCTGGAATTGCCCCATCCAAGATCAGAAGGCAGGTAGCAGCAGACGCTGAGAGAACAAAGAAAGAAACAGATTCTCGACACCCACTGAATGGGCACGTCACTCAGGCTCGGAGGCTTAAGTCTAGAAATAGCGTTATTGCAAGAACCAAGATCCTTGACGGTTCACAGGAAGATAATAGAGTCCGTAAATGGGAGAATGAACAAACTGCACTGCAGATAATACCAAAAGAGCAAATGGCACCTGGAAACAAACTTTCTTATACAGTGTGGAGAACACTAAATAGGCTGAGGGCTGGTGTAGCCAGATGCAAAACTAATCTGTGCAAGTGGGGACTGTTGACTAACGATGACGACGTTCTTTTTACCCCTGCAGTTTTGGTGACCTGTTACAAGCCAACGACAAAGCCGTAGCGGTGGCTAACTATTGGAAAAATAAAATTTGATCTGGACACGGAAAAGTAAAGTAAAGTAAAGCATATCGGCTGAGGATGACACGGTGGTCGGTACCTTTGGGCTTCCCGAGGCCTTTTCTGAAGGAGTTAGTTATATGGCGTTATTTATTTCACTACCCCGTTTTTGTGTTGCATGTTAGTTTCTCCCCGCCCGAAACTCCAACTATTACACGGTAGTCCCGTTAGATTCGATAATGATGACTGACAGTTAACGCTATATCACAGTATTACTTCACCGTGCTTTATGAAGGATTTAAAAGCTTTCTGTGATTTTCTTACTCTCATAAATTACAATAGTAATTTATTTCAGACGTGTATATTTTCTATTTTTCTCTTCTTATTTATTGCCATTACCTTCAGTTCTTTTTGATATAATTCGTGGTTAAGTAATTAATCACGTGAATTGTGATTGTAATGTTCCTGTATGCTACATTACTTTGCTTAAGAATATGATCAGTTACTTTTTAAAGATTGCCTCTATGTAACGTCTTTGCCTTAGGTATGACGTCATTGCTCGAAGTCGACGGGTGGGCTCGGACACTAGAACTGACTCCAAATTACATACCATCGAAGTGTCAGGCCTGTTGAGCACTGTATCATTTGACTGTCAAAGTTGGCAATGAGAGCAATCAACAAATTAAAAGCTCGAGTTCCAACGAACTCTACCGATCCGATTCACTTCTATGGAGACGACAAGGAAAGAAAATGTTGGCGCACTATGCTGAGACTGAGGATACGACCTGCAGTGAAAAAAACACGAAAACTCACCCTCATTATTTAATTTTACGTATAAACAGAAAAAATTTCAGATTGCATTTAATATCGCCCATAAGACACCCACGATCTTTGCAAATTACTTTTCTGGCAAAATTACAACTTAATATTTGAAATTCGGCTAAAACCGTCAGAAATACTCATAAGAACATCTTTTTCCTTGTTATATGCACATAGAAAACATATGTTTCGAGACAACACGGTGACATACTCGACTTGTTGAACAATAACTATATGACAGAATATGTTGGCAACTAGGCGCAGAAACTTCATAGGATAATGTATAATTTGTAATATTCGGGTTTTCTTCCTACAATTGCAAGATTTACAAAATTCATGCTTTGGTTGCAGATTCTCTCTCACACAAACCTCGATAACAGTGTGGATGACTGTTTTACAAAATCAAATTACCCTGTCAAAGATCTCCATCTTCATTAAATATACGTGCCGGTGTGAATATATTTTGTGTGTCCGCAGAAAAATGCTATTCATTTGATGCCTATGTTTTGAGTGCCATGGAGTGGCGAGACTCAGATGGCTTACCTTCAGCTATTGTTGCTCCATGTTCTAACTGCACTTCACAGTTTTCACAGGATTCTGCTGACTGTGAACGGCGTCATCCATGTTGCACGTCAGTTGAATCGTCTCAAACTGATGCCAGGCAACGGCGTGGGCCGTTGCAGAGACCTCTGTATTGTTGAGAACTGCATCACCATGTTTTGTTTTTCTAAGAGGATATGCAGAAAATAACAACTGCGGAATTAAGGAAAGTATCCAGTGATAATAGCAGGGATGTAACTAGGATTGAACGACCGGGGCAATGGGCATGAGGATAAGGTGTTTCTGGAAAGAAAGAACAAAAAAAAAAAAAAAAAAAAAATGAGAAAGAATTAAAGTGGAAAGGAAAAGTAGAACATTTAGTAAAGTCGATCAGTCAAGAGAACCCTTTCGCTATCTTGAAATAATGAAAGGTTGTTTTGAAAATTATTCTGGTACATTGGTCAAAGATCAAACTGCGAAGCACTTTGGTTAAATTTTATTTTATCCGCCGTACTAGATCTCGTGAACTCGGCGTCCATTGATGACTGTTAATTGAATATATAAAACGGAAGGGCCTAGACGTTAGCAGATATTTCTGCCAAGGCCATTGTAGGGCAAGCATGACGAGCGGTGTATAAAATGGTGTCCATAAAATAGTCAAGTTAGAATTTCAATGTATTCCTTAAAGACGCTGCAGAGGGTAAGAACCTAATCAAGAAACAGATCTGTATTTCGAAACAGCTGCGAGCAGCTAAAATAACTTTTGGCTGCAGACAATACGGTGGTAGAATTTAAAAACTTGTTCCGTGAATACTTTCAAGGCAACACCAAAGAGACCAAATGTAGCCCAGTGGGCTGGTAGACAAGAAACCATCTATACACTTAAAGAGAGAATCATTGACGTTCTTAAGACTGTGACAAACATAATTTGTAAGACTAAGAAAAGTAACGAACGAACTGTTACAACAGGCCTTAAAAACATAATCTCATCTTTTTCAGATTCAATATAGACGACTTAAATGAGTTACTACAGCACTGAAGGCCACGCAGTCTGGGAGTATTAAAGCTGCAGCATATTTTTCTTCAGTAGCGTCGTACAGATTAATATTATGGGGTAACTCATCTTTAATAACGTGCTGTAAGAAAATATGTAAGGTGGGTAGATCAAGTAACTAATGAAGAGGTATTGAATAGGATTGGGGAGAAGAGAAGTTTGTGGCACAACTTGACTAGAAGAAGGGATCGGTTGGTAGGACATGTTTTGAGGCATCAAGGGATCACAAATTTAGCATTGGAGGGCAGCGTGGAGGGTAAAACTCGTAGAGGGAGACCAAGAGATGAATACACTAAGCAGATTCAGAAGGATGTAGGTTGCAGTAGGTACTGGGAGATGAAGAAGCTTGCGCAGGATAGAGTAGCATGGAGAGCTGCATCAAACCAGTCTCAGGACTGAAGACCACAACAACAACAACAAGAAAATATGTAACGATCATCCACGAACACCTTGTAAACATCTATTTAAGGAGTTGGGCATTATGACTACTGCGTCACTGTATATTTGTTCCATAACGAAGTTTGTTGTAAATAATTTACTACAGTTCAGAAGGAACGATGATGTACATAATCTCAATACCAGAAGAAAAAATGACACTACATCTACATCTACATCTATACTCCGCGAGCCACCTTACGGTGTGTGGCGGAGGGTACTTATTGTACCACTATCTGATCCCCCCTTCCCTGTTCCATTCACGAATTGTGCGTGGGAAGAACGACTGCTTGTAAGTCTCCGTATTTGCTCTAATTTCTCGGATCTTTTCGTTGTGATCATTACGCGAGATATATGTGGGCGGTAGTAATATGTTGCCCATCTCTTCCCGGAATGTGCTCTCTCGTAATTTCGATAATAAACCTCTCCGTATTGCGTAACGCCTTTCTTGAAGTGTCCGCCACTGGAGCTTGTTCAGCATCTCCGTAACGCTCTCGCGCTGACTAAATGTCCCCATGACGAATCGCGCTGCTTTTCGCTGGATCATGTCTATCTCTTCTATTAATCCAACCTGGTAAGGGTCCCATACTGATGAGCAATACTCAAGAATCGGACGAACAAGCGTTTTGTAAGCTACTTCTTTCGTCGATGAGTCACATTTTCTTATAATTCTTCCTATGAATCTCAACCTGGCGCCTGCTTTTCCCACTATTTGTTTCATGTGATCATTCCACTTCAGATCGCTCCGGATAGTAACTCCTAAGTATTTTACGGGCGTTACCGCTTCCAATGATTTACCACCTATGGCATAATCGTACTGGAATGGATTTCTGCCCCTATGTATGCGCATTATATTACATTTATCTACGTTTAGGGAAAGCTGCCAGCTGTCGCACCATGCATTAATCCTCTGCAGGTCCTCCTGGAGTACGTACGAGTCTTCTGATGTTGCTACTTTCTTGTAGACAACCGTGTCATCTGCAAATAGCCTCACGGAGCTACCGATGTTGTCAACTAAGTCATTTATGTATATTGTAAACGATAAAGGTCCTATCACGCTTCCCTGCGGTACTCCCGAAATTACCTCTACATCTGCAGATTTTGAACCGTTAAGAATGACATGTTGTGTTCTTTCTTCTAGGAAATCCTGAATCCAATCACAAACCTGGTCCGATATTCCGTAAGCTCGTATTTTTTTCACTAAACGTAAGTGCGGAACCGTATCAAATGCCTTCCTGAAGTCCAGGAATACGGCATCAATCTGCTCGCCAGTGTCTACGGCACTGTGAATTTCTTGGGCAAATAGGGCGAGCTGAGTTTCACATGATCTCTGTTTGCGGAATACATGTTGGTTATGATGAAGGAGATTTGTATTATCTAAGAACGTCATAATACGAGAACACAAAACATGTTCCATTATTCTACAACAGATTGACGTAAGCGAAATAGGCCTATAATTATTCGCATCTGATTTATGACCCTTCTTGAAAATTCCACATTAAGTTTGTCTGTAGCACAAAAAGGGACGCACAATGGTGCAACTAAAATTTTTGAACACTTACCGACTGATATAAAATGTCTGACAGACATTAAAGTAAAATTTGATAACACTGAAAAAGTTTCTCCTTGACAAAGCCTTCTACTGCGTGGAAAAATTTCTGTCACTGTACTGTGTAAAAGTGGGTGGGCAAGTATTACTAAATAACACACATCTGTATATTTTTTTTACATAACAAAACAACAAAATATTAAAAGCGTTATAAATGTTCAGCATATAGCCATATTTATAAATTAATGTGCGATGTGAATGTAAAGTGGCTCGTTCCACATCGTTACGATTTATGGTGTAAAATGATCCATGTAACTAGCCTACGAATTTTTAGGAATGGCCCTGTTATAAATACAGACAGAAGATCTTGTCGACGAAGTGGTTATTAGAGAAGGAACGCGAACTGTGACAGGGGAAAGGCGGACAAGGGAAACGGCCGTATCCTTTCAGAGGAAGGCATTTTTCTCAAGAGATATGGGAGGAAGTCACGGAAAACCTCAATCTGAATGGGCGGAGGGGGATCTGAACCGCTGTTATATCAAATGCTAGTCCACTGTCTTATCATTATCGCTCTGTTGCTGTCAGGAATAAGTTAGCATCAAAGGATCATTCGACAAACTACTTGGCGAAAGTTTCAATATCTGTGAAAGATGGTCCACGGAGTGTATTACGGGTCAGGAGAGTTAGAGCATTATTCACTACATAACGTGCCAAGGCGACCTAGCAGAATGGTTGGCTGAGCAGCAGGCGTGAAGAACCATTTTCTCGGCTGTCGTGGAATCATATATGTAGTGGTAAGTACAACAAGTTTATTCAGCGGAATTCATGCAGCCAATGTAGCCGGTGTCCAGTGGCGTGCGGTGATAATGTGGCGGCACTTGCTCGGTGAAGCACGCAGCAGTGTGAGGTGGCAACAAGGGTGCCGGGCCAGAAAGGAGGCCACAGCAGGGGAGTGGCGCCACTGCTGTGGCGCCAGCGTCTTGCGAGCGCGCTGCTATGTCAGGTGTGCAGACGTCAGGCGTGCTGTGGCATGATGTATCCAAGACCTCTGAGCACAGCTATCGACATTTCAGTCATGTTCTGCGAGCAAGTTGCACGTGCTCCAGGTCCACAGAAGACACTCACTTGGCAGACCCAGACGGCAATAGTCTGGCAGATACGGCGCAACAAGCTGGACTGTGTCCAAAACACACCGGTCCGTTTGGAACTGGAACTCTAGTGGCACCGCAGAAACATGTGGCACTAGCTTTAACATTAGATGTGTCACCCTCGAGACAAGCGATCTGCGCATACGCTGGACAACAGCGCCACAACAGGAAGCAATATTTTTCCTCCGTGAATCACGTGCCATCCAAGCATCGAGCAGATGTCACTTTGCCAGGCATGTATTTAGGACTCCGCCAGT
This sequence comes from Schistocerca serialis cubense, assembly GCF_023864345.2. Classification (NCBI taxonomy): domain Eukaryota; kingdom Metazoa; phylum Arthropoda; class Insecta; order Orthoptera; family Acrididae; genus Schistocerca; species Schistocerca serialis. The sequence goes on along the minus strand of NC_064638.1, from coordinate 560,295,326 downwards.
TGAGTTCTCTGAGCCATTGCAAGCAATTCCGAAGCATGTTGCGTCATATACATCACGCATTTCCACCAGCAGCCCTGTCAGGAGGATACTATGAGCAACCAGCCATCACGCAGGGAACATCGTCTCCTCCGACTTGGCCACCTGTGGACCCAGTGCTCCAATAACGGTATTCTAGTGTGGAACATAAAGTGTCTTCAGTGCCCAGTTGTTGCCATCACTATACGGTCCAGTGGATTTTGGCTTTGTCGGACTTCATGAGAACAGGTCTCTGTCAAGTGAACGTCAGACTTGTCATCCTATAGTACATATGAGACGCGTTCAATAATTAAGGCAGCACATTTTTTTCTCTCTCTCTCCCAGTTTCAGCTAAAAAAATGGGAAATTTGATGAAGGACCTCTTGGAATATAAGCACTTCAGCTCCTGTAGTTTCATCTAGTTCCGATAGGAGGCGGCACTGAATGTAGCCTTCGAAATGGCGTCTATAAAGGAGATGATTTCCATGCAGAGAGCTGTCATTGAGCTTCTTTTGGTGGAAACCCACAGCCTCGCAGATATTCATAAGCACTTGCAGAATGTCCCGTGAAACCTGGCAGTGAACAAAAGCACGGTGAGTCGTTGGCGAGGCATCTGTCATCATCTCAACAAGGTTGCGCGAACCTTTCCGATCTCCCGCGTAACGGCTGGACACACACAGCTGTGACTCCTGCAATGTTGGAACGTGCGGACACTTTACTCGTCCACCACTCGGGGTACTCAAAGATGTGTGCTCGCTAGGTTACTCGCTGCCTAACAGAAGATCAGAAAGAGCAATGAACAATCACCTGTGTCCAATTGCCTGTGCGTTACGAGGCTGATCGTGACAAGCTTTTGTCGAACATCGACACAAATGATGAAACATGGTTTCATCGCTTCGAACAGGAAGTAAAACGACAACTCATGGAGAGTCACCACATCTTCTCTCCTACGAAGAAGAAGTTCAAAGCCTCAGCCTCAGTCGGTGAAGTCACGGCGACTGTCTTCTGGGACTCTACGGTGCTATTATGTTTCATATCCTCAATCATGGCGCAAGGATGAACTCTGATTGTATTGTCCTACCTGCATGAAATTTAAAAAACGACTTCGTGTGTTCTTCTCCACAAAAATGCAAACGAACTTCTCCTTCTCCATGACAACGAGAGGCCTCACACAAGTCTGCGCACCCGAGAGAAGTTCACAAAACTTCATCGGACTGTTCTCCCTCATCCACCGTACAGTCCGCCTCTCCCGCCTCCCGATTTCCATCTGTCGGTCCAATGAAGGATGCAGTCCGCCGTGAACAGTACGAGAATGTGTGGATATTATTGATGCAGTGAAACATTGGCTTGAACGTCGACCAGTAGAGTGGTATGGCGCGGCTATACAGCACCACCACCCGCCCCCCCCCTCCCCCAGCAACCAGTAAGGTGTTGTAAGGCCGTCGCATTGAACGGAGATTATGTTGAAAAACAGGATTTGTAGCGAAAAGAGTAGAAAATAACATTGTGTTCTAGAATTCTGAATAAACCCAAACTGCTTTCAGAAAAAAAAGTGTTGCACTACTCATTGACTGCCCCACATAGTATAGTGACTCCAGTCATTATGAGTCCTTTTGTGGGACTTATTATCTGTCATTCACTTTCATGCACCGAGGCTAAGTGATCTAAATTGTTTTTCTTATCGTTTATTTGTTTCTTTGTTCGAATGGCACACTAGGTCAAGGCAGAAGAATGTTTGTACATGGGAGTGAAATGAAAATAAATGGTAATTGACTACAACCAGGTAAATCAGTTATTGAGTATGTGCTATTACATAGTACACATCACAGCGGCGGACAGGCCACTCCATCTGGCGTAAATGCAGCATCCAGCCAGGAGTTTGCAGTGGGTCAGTTGGAGGAGGCACCAAATTGTAACATGCGAACGAGAGGCACTACGGAGGCTGCCAGGAGTCAGTTGATGTCAGCTTGCAGCAGGCTCCAATGGGAAGGCACGAGGCCAGGACTAGGCACAGCCCACAGACCAGCGGCTGGTTCCAGATGACACTAGATCACCTACACTGCGTGAAATTTGGAAATTTGTGGTAAGGTCTTACGGGACCAAACTGCTGAGGTCATCGGTCCCTAAGCTTACGCAATACTTAATCTAACTTAAACTAACTCACGCTAAGGATAACACACACACACCGATGCCCGAGGGAGGACTCGAATCTCCGACTGGAAGAGCCCCGCGGACCGTGACAAGGCGTCCAAGACCGCGCGGCTACCCCGCGTGGCTACACCGGGTCAGCCGCTGACGTGAAGGCTTTAGTGGCGTAGCAGCAGTCTGTTAGCTCTGCGTGACTAGTGTTTATATTTGTTCACCTTGGTGTTAGTACGAAAAGGCTTTGCTTCCAGCCACATATGGCGCCCAGACAGCAAGCGTAACGGCCTGGCGTATGGTAACCACGCTGGCCACAGTGCCAGAGCGGAGGCTTTCGCCATGCTGGCTGAGCACTTTTCTGGCACCGGCTCCAGAGTTTTGAAGGTAGCCTGCCGCATCGCCTGGCTGCAAGTTGTGGAACTGACTTGGGAGGTGGTGGCACATAAAGTGTAAATTATCCAGCAGAGAAGCACTCGAAGGGCCTTGCGAGGAGAGAGGCTGACAGAGCCCGTAACCGCTCTTAAAGTAAATTTTTTTCTGTTCAGTGAGTGTCAATTCGCCTCTAAATCCTGATTTTAAGGAATGAAGTATGCTATAGAAGCGTACACAGCAATACGACTTTTTTTCTCGTGACATTTCTCCTCTCTTTCCAACGCAGCACGGTACTGAATAACAATCTGGTGTGCAAGGCTTGCTAAGCTGATGACGGGCTACCCTAACGTATTTCCACTCATGATGATGAATTTAAAAGCAGCTTAGGCTGTTGCGAAAACTGAGCGTTTTTTCCCCTAGGTGAAAATATTTAAAAAAAGACTCGTGTTATGCAACAATTGTAGTATGGTTATGAGGTTTGACAAGTACGGGGTGTTCAAAAAGTTTCTCCGCAGTGCCATATGATTGTTACCCGCGCGTGCCGTATGCCGCAGTGAATATACCGAAATGTAACTCAGTCAAATACAAGTTATTAGGGCCGGCCGCTGTGGCCGAACGGTTCTAGGCGCTACAGTCTGGAGCCGCGAGACCGCTACGGTCGCAGGTTCGAATCCTGCCTCGGGCATGGATGTGTGTGATGTCCCTAGGTTAGTTAGGTTTAAGTAGTTCTAAGTTCTAGGGGACTTATGACCTCAGAAGTTGAGTTCCGTAGTGCTCAGAGCCATTTGAACCAAGTTATTAATTTATTGAATATTCATTTTTACTTACAAATTTTCACATTAAGTGTTGAAAGTGTTCCCCTGTTGTTGAATACACAATTCAGTTCATCTTATCATGTTTACGAACACTAGCTATAACATTTCTTCTGTAACAGATGCAGTGAAAGTGGATATTGCAGTTTTCAATTCATCGATGGATTTTGGACGGTTTTCATAGACAGTTGCTTTCGCTGCACCCCAGATGAAAAAGTCAGGTGGTGTTAGGTCAGGCGATCGTGGAGGTCAAAGTCCCTGTGAAATTATGCCATCACCAAAAGCATCAGTAAGCAGTGACATTGAAATGGGAGCTCTACGCGCGGTTGCACCATCTTGTTGAAAATAACCGTTCAGTATTTCACTTAACACAAGTTCTCCGATGAATGGGTAGGAAATATCACTGCAGTATCTTTGTGCGTTTATTGTTTCGTTGAAAAATATGGGACCCACAATCCTACGTCTAGAAATTGCAATCAGAACTCCTACTTTCACAGAATGAAGTGGTTCTTCATGAATACACAATGGATTTGCAGTACTCCACATACTGGAATTTTGCGAGTTCATGTACCCGGATAAATGAAACCACTCCTCGTCAGTGAAAAAAGTTTCATTAAGAATATCCCTACCATTTTGTTCAACGAAATTTTTGAACCATTGACAATAATGCAGTCTCTTGCCATGATCAATATTTTTCAGTCCTTGCGCGATTGTCACTTTGTATGGGAAAAGTTCTAATTGTTTCCTTACAGCTGTGTGGGCCGTTCCGACATTAACATCGATTTCCTGGGCGAGTTGTCTTACTGACTTGTTCGCACTCATGGACAAGCTATCGGAAATATCGAGTAGTTTATCCTCCGACAAAGCGCTAGGACGACCACTTCTCGGTGCATCTGTCACTGAACCCGCACTTCGAAGTTTGTTAATCAAATCTCGCACAGTATCGCGATGTGGGAGTGTTGCCTCCGGGAAAACTGAATTAAATGTTTGACGAATTGAAACTGTGTATTTACCACCAGCTTTGAACGCTTGTTTGACCAAAAATACATGTTCTTCAATGGTTAGCATTTTAACAGTGACAAAAACGAAACAAACGAACAAAGGAAAACTTAAACGTTCACGTCAACACGTAACGACACACACCGACGATACTACTGACGCTGGCTGGGATGAGCGAAACAGTGGAATGTTAGGAGGGTCCACTTGAAGGGAAGTAACCTACGCAGGCGAACAATCATACGGCACTGTGGAGAGAGTTTTTGAACACACCATATTGTAAATGAGAGAAGGGTGTCATAACCGTCACAGTTTTGTCTGAATGGTGAGAGACTCTAACAGCAGTGTTGAAAAATCTTAACTGCCAAAAGTTGAAGCAAGATGCTGTTCATCTCACAAGAAATGTCGGGTTTTTATGAAATACTCTCTAAGAAAAAACAAAAATGGAAGACGACGTACATGCACAAACAAGTGATTATAGTTTCAGAAAAACTGGATCATTTATTCAATAGAAAGAGTTTCACAAAATGAGCAAGTCAATAACGCGTTGGTCCACCTTAGACAAACAGTTATTTGGCTTGGCTTTGATTGACAGAGTTTTTGGCTGTCCTTCTGAGGGATTTCGTGCCAAATTCTATCCAATTGGAGCATTAGATACTCAAACTCCCGAGCTGGTTGCAGAGCCCTGTCCATATTGTCTCAAACATTCTCAATTGGGGACAAATCTGGCGACCTTGCTGGCCAAATTATAGTTTGGCAAGCAGGAAGAACCCAAACCTTTATGGCGTTAAAGGAATGACAAGAATAGTCATCATGTTTTGAGAACACCTATTTTTGAACTGTTTTCAAGACCGTTTGTCGTTTCAGTTGTGTGTGTGTCCCTGTCCATGTGCAGAAGGAACTGATCGATCTGAAATGTAGTCCCCATTTAAAAGATAATTTCTTTTACGTTATGACTGTCCACGAGTTCTACGTTGTTTCACTCGGGGACAGTTTCCACGCCTCCATAATGAGCCAGCAAACGTTTCACAGCGTTTCACTCTGCATAATTATGAGCTTGAAAGACTTTTTCGGTTATGAAACTAAATAAGTCAAAATTAGGTGGAAATCTGAGTGACGAAAATCTGCGAGAGTGTCTGCATCTTTCACTATACTGACCGTGTTTGCCATAAAAAAAAAACATTTTGAGTTACACCCGAAAAACCAAACTAATTACTATTGCCAACAACCTAAAAAGTGAGCTACGTGCTACGATCATTTCCAGAAGTGCATATAAGACCCGAAAGATACCCTGAGCGGTTGTGTAACGGCCCACTCGTGAGGCTAAAGCGAGCTAAGTACTACAAAACTTTGTAATGGTTTGCAGCGTATGACAGAGATTTTACCCAGATTGAAAAAGTAAGAGAGTGCCAAGTACTTACGAACTTCGTAAAACTTAGAAATCAAATGAATTTACAATTTCGAGTAAGATCTACCATCAGCAGTAGAAAGGAATGACGACAATGAAAATCTGTACCGGACCGGGATTCCAGACCGGATTTCTCGATTATCGAGAGCGGTCGCCTTGCCATTTTCTTGCGCTGACCACTCTTTTTTTTTTTTTTTTTTTTTTTTTTTTTTAAGTGGGCAGTGGTCGGGAGGCAAGGGGAAGGAAACATTGTAAATGTATGTAATTCTTTTTTTTATTATTACCAATATTATTTCTTTTTATTTATTTATTCAATTTTAATGTCCCAGAAGAAAAATCATATATGAAAAAGAAAGGAAAGAAACATAGGGCCGAAGTGACATCCTCGTCACTTCACTGGGAGTAATAACCTATCACTCGAAACAACGTATACCTGGGACTCCCCATCGCTTCGAGGGGTCATGAAACATGCTGCCTAGAAAAATCGGAAAGTGCGTTTTATATTTAGAGTGGCGTCGGATGATTTCGTGTTGTTCTAGTAGATGATGCCAATAGTCCATGCCCGATATCAAGGTCCGCGAGAGCACGTAGTGCGATGCGTGTCCTCCAATCCAGCGGATTGCCGAAGTTTTTTGTGAGGGGAAAAAGACAGCGTCAGCGCGTCCGTCGTGATCGTGGATTCGTCGGTGCATCGGAGGAGGGCCATGATGCGTTGCGTCAGCCGCCAAACATCCTTTGCCTCACCGTAATGCAGAGAATGTTCTTCGGTGTCCTGCATGTCACATATAAGGCAGAACGGGGAATCTACCACGCGAATGTCGTACAATCGTTGGCGGTTGACTGTCTTGCGGTTGATTAATGTATACCATGACGATATCTCTGCTGTGGTGAAGAGAGGCGTATGGACAGCTCACCAAATCTGTCACTAGTCTCCTGTTGGGTATTTAAGTTCGACAACATTGCTGCCATGATGACGCCGCAAGTATCGATATATCTCACGGGTAGTGGGGATTCTTGTAGAAGGTATCTGTAACTGAACATAACTAAAATCAACAAAGAATCGCGCGACGTGAGAAAAAGAGGGCGATATTGTGCCTACCGCTCCATTCGGCTATCCGTGTACGACTCACGGCCAGACACAAACTTGCATATGTCGTCATCCACGCATCTTCGACCTATGGTCGTACATCCACTATGTATATTTCCGTAAAGGTCAGACGTTTCGTTTGAAAGCCGCTTGCCCGGTATCGGCAGATAAATACGATATTGCAGTGCTTGTGTTATTCTCATTACAATACAAAGTTCCTTTGGACATGCATACATGTTCAAAGGAACTTCCATGCATGTTCAAAGGAACTTTGCATCGTAATCAGAATAACATAGGCACTGCAATGTCGTAAATATCGTATTGTAAAACTTATGGAGAAGGCAACACATGCTAATTCGTTTGTGGTTGCTATGCTTCAATCTGAGGATTTTTTTTATTTTAAGAAGCAGCCGATAAACAATCAAAACAACGAAAAATAAATGTTTCCAAATGTAGCTGGATTCAAATGAAAGAAAATTACACATGATATCGTTAACACGAGAAGAATGTTTAACGAACTGTAATACTGGAGCATCTACAAGATTTTTAAGAAAGGGTTTAGCACTGACGTAATAAAGAACTTTGTTCTACAGTCACAACAATGTAAAAACAACTTGTCACTTGAAAAGGAAAAGGATCTGCAACAGATTGCAACGGGACATCCTCCTCTGGCGTTACTTTTTCTCAACAGTATTTGCGGACAGCAGTATTATTTTTCGACTTTTGTACAGGTCAGTATTATCCCAGTTGCTTTTATGAAAACTTTCGTATAATTTTATACACAGTGTGTTATATTTCAAGCCGAAATTTTTGAAAATGAATTACTTTACAAAATGTTTTAGTCTGAATGTTATAATCGGGAAGTACTAGTTCTGACTGTAGAGTTAAAACTAGGTTTTTTTAGAAACATTTGAAATTACGAACTACTGACACACTTAAAATTTCTATTATTAATTACGTAATACTGTACTGGCTACTATGTTTATTCCTGGATTCATTTCTGAAAATAATAGAAATTCATTTGTTAAGAGAAATTGTAAGCACATTGGAATATGGCTATTTGCGCAGAATGAGGAAGTCACAAGCATGCCTTCTGATGCGATCGGACGTATTTTTGTATTTTATGCGAACAATGTAATTTCGGCTTTGTTAACGTGAAAAATCAAAAGATTGTATGATACACTGAAATGTGAGAAAATACATTTACCTAAAAATAGAAGTTCTGCAACAACACTCTTCAAATTTATTTAGATCAATACAGCCGTGAGGACCTAAAATGTGACATTTTCAGCTTAAAGGATCAAACCCCTAGACAAGAAGAACTGGAGTCAACTCTGCATAACGAGCTAAGTAAACTAGAATGTTTATTGTAATCTTCGCTCCTCCAAATTTTTCATAAAAGACTTTGCTTATTGTGGACAATAGCTGCAAGTAGGAAGGAGGGGGTAGATTACAAGATGCTACCGTATTTGAAAATAGTTAATAGAACAATTTTCGAACACTTAATCAATTAAAATTTCTTTGTGCTCTATAAAATTAAACGAGGGATTAAAGATAACTCAATCGTAGCATAGTGTAAAATGTTCATTATTAACAAATCTGATGAATACTTGAAATTTCTTTTATTCCCGTTTAGCTCGTTTTGCGTTTTTTTTACGATTTTTATTTTCATTGATGAAAGGACGGGAACTTGCAACCATTTTCCAATAGTTGTTTGACTGTTACCGTAGACAAAAAATAAAAAATGTTGTTGAAATTTTTTCTTTAAATATTTTTGTCAAAATAAAAAAGGAAACTGAATAACTCGGAATCATTCATTTGGCACTTAGCCCGTTATTGATTTACACTTTAAATATTGTCTTCAGCGTGCAAAAAATAACTAAACAATAAAGAAAATATATTTTGACTGCGATCTGTGTTATTGAGAAATATGAAGTACGAAACCAAGCCACAATCAAGCGGTTCAGTATTCCTTGCACGACGACAATACCGTGAGGAGCGTTCCAGGTTTCCCCTCTCTTTTCTCTTCTGTCCCTTCTTCCCACACAACATGGCACGGTAGTTGGGCAATTGCGCAGTGAGGCTACAGAGATCCTCACTGTTGCAAGAGCTCCGCACTCATGCAGAATACTCGGCTGTCTATAAGCAGTTTGCCTTGCTGAGCATATTCGAAACTGCTGTAGAAGTCTTCATAATCTTTATAGCATTAGGAAACCAAATGTTAGGCCGAGGAAATGCCATGGACCACGTTCTAATGCCCATAAAACAAAAATCACAAAAGGTGCAAATGCAGGCCATGCCTGCGATCATTTAAGTAAGACAAGAGTATAGGTGGCTAAGTTCATATTTTACAAACAGTTTACATTTTTACATGAACATTCAAACTTATTTACTTCTTTGAAGTTATTTATTCGTTCTTGTTTTGAGTTGCAATACAATGTTAGAGATTATTTCACTTTTTATGACGGTATTTAGTGTTGTAAAACTGGTCGACAAATTTTTTCGAACCCTCCGTTGCATGAAATATTTTTACTCATTCTTAATGATTTTAATCTGCTTAGTATAAATATCAAATCGGTTCTGCTCTCGATGCTCTGGTTCTCATGTATATCGCACTTTTAAGCTCCAGCCATTTGCTGTACTTACATGTTTATGTTATCGTCGCCGCGCAGGATTAGCCGAGCGGTCTAGGGCGCTGCAGTCATGGACCGTGCGACTGATCACGATGGAGGTTCGAGTCCTCCCTCTGGCGTGGGTGTGTGTGTTTGTCCTTAGGATAATTTAGGTTAAGTAGTGTGTAAGCTTAGGGACTGATGACCTTAGCAGTTAAGTCCCATAAGATTTCACGCGCATTTGAACATTTTTGTTATCGTCAAGGTTGTTATCGTCAAGCTCATTTCGTCATGGCTATGTAAAGATGTCAATGTAACAATCATCCAGACAGCTTCTGTTACATTCGTAGATACTAGACCCTTATTCATCAAAGACGCTTATAATATCTTTGTGAGGGAAGCTTATAAAACGTACTTTGAACTCACTCTCGGCGACCAAGAAAAAGCATCCACCCCCCCCCCCCCACCCCCAATACTGTACGTCATAAGTGTGAGGAAATGCTGTGTGCCTGGACGAAAGGAAAGCGTAAGGATTTAGTTTTAGGAACCTCCATGTCCTGGCTAGAAACAGTGGATCAGTAGTGAGTGCTATTTTTGTATCATTACTACAAAGGGAAAGCACGAAAAACATATAAAATATCATACATATCCTAATATCCTCTCAGCAGTCAGACATACTAGGCACTCAGATGAGCAATTACATCCAGTTTTTACATGATATACTACAGCTGCAGTTTCAGATAGCAGCCAACCACGGAGGCAGGCGAAGACAATGACGTTGACGTGTAGTACTCTAAGCCCTCATAGTCTCATCAGCTTAACCAGTCAGAGCTGAATGACCTTCAAAACTTCATCTTAAATGTCGGGCTACAGATTTAAAGAAAAATATATACTGAGTGGCACAGCAAAAGAATCACATTACTAAAAGCGAAAGGAGGTCTTTCTTTGGTATTTTACATAGGAACATAAGTTTGTTTACTTCCATAACGTCTCAGACCATCTCCTGGAATCAGGGATTATATTGTACAATCAAGATGACTGGCATTTATTTGGAGACAGTTCAAAACGCAATCTCAAGTGTGTTCTATTACATAATGGAAATGTCTGTGCACCTGTTCCATTTCATCATATTGTGTATTTACGAGACGAGATTAATGACATAAATAGTGACATTAACGTATGAAAACGTCAGGAGCACAAATGGGAAATATGAGTCGACAAAAAGACAAGCAGCGCCCCATATATGAGAATCCGCAAGCCAGTATGATAAATTTTGTCAATGATACAAATGTAAGTCGAGAAAACATAATTTTTCCTCAACTCCACATGAAATTGGGTTTGCTTACGTACACACATCAAAAAAAGTTTTGCATCACCTCGGTTCCGAGAGTTCCGCAACCTGTACAGAAAATTGGAATAGAGAAAACATAAACATCATTTCCGCACTTTTTATTGCTAATGAAAACCACACATTGCATGTTTTACCACCACACAGTGAGATCTTTAGAGGTGGTGGTCCAGATTGCTGTACATACCGGTACCTCTAATACCCAGTAGCACGTCCTCTTCTATTGATGCATACTTGCATTCGTCTTGGCATACTATCTACAAGTTCATCAAGGCACTGTGGGTTCAGATTGTCCCACTCTTCAACGGCCATTCGGCGTAGATTCCTCAGAGTGGTTGGTGGGTCACGTCGTCCATAAACAGCCCTCTTCAATCTATCCCAGGCATGTTCGATAGGGTTCATGTCTGGAGAACATGCTGACCACTCTAGTCGAGTGATGTTATCGTGAAGGAAGTCATTCACAAGATGTGCACGTTGGGGGCGCAAATTGTCGTCCATGAAGACGAATACATCGCCAATATGCTGCCGACATGGTTACACTATCGGTCGGGGGGTGAAATTCATGTATCGTGCAGTTGCTACGGCGCATTCCATGACCACCGGCGACTAAGTCAGCCGCACGTAATGACACCCCAAAACAGCAGTGAACCTCCACCTTGCTGCACTCGCTGGACAGTGTGTCTAAGGCGTTCAGCCTGACCGGATTGCCTCCTAACACGTCCCCGACGATTGTCTGGTTGAAGGCCTACGCGACACTCATCGGTGAAGAGAACGTGATGCCAATCCTGAGCGGTCTATTCGGTATGCTGTTGGGCCCATCTGTGCCGCGCTTCATGGTGTCGTGGTTGCAAAGATGGACATCGCCATGGGCGTCGGGAGTGAAGTTGCGCATCATGGAGCCCACTGCGCACAGTTTGAATCGTAACTCGACGTTCTGTGGTTGCACGAATAGCATTATTCAACATGGTGGCGTTGCTGTCAGGGTTCCTCCAAGCCATAATCCGTAAGTAGCGGTCATCCACTGCAGTAGTAGCCCTTGGGCGGCCGGCCTGAGCGAGGCATGTCATCGACAGTTCCTGTCTCTCTGTATCTCCTCCATGTCCGAACGACGTCACTTTGGTTCACTTCAGTCGCGCGGGATTAGCCGAGCGGTCTAGGCACTGCAGTCATGGACTGTACGGCTGGTCCCGGCGGAGGTTCGACTCCTCCCTCGGGCATGGGTGTGTGTGTTTATCCTTAGGGTAATGTAGGTTAGGTAATGTGTAAGCTTAGGGACTGATGACCTTAGCAGTTAAGTCCCATAAGATTTCACACACATTTGAACATTTTGGTTCACTTGGAGACGCCTGGGCACTTCCCTTGTTGAGAACCGTTCCTGTCACAAAGTAACAATGCGGACGAGATAGAACCGCGGCATTGACCGCCTAGGCATGGTTGAACTACAGACAACACGAGCCATGCACCTCCTCCATGGTGGAATGACTGGAACTGATCGGCTGTCGGACTCCATCCGTCTAATAGGCGCTGGTCATGCATGGTTGTTTACATCTTTGGGCGGGTTTAGTGAGATCTATGAACAGTCAAAGGGGCTGTGTCTATGATACAGTATCCATAGTCAATGTCTTTCTTCAGGAGTTCTGGGAACCGGGATGATACAAAACTTTTTCTTGATGTGTCTAGTTTGTTGAAGCATTAGTTAGAGGTGGTGAATGCTTCCAGTATATGCTGAGTGCTCTTTCTGCTTTGTTCCTTGAGAAGATCAAGGCAACATTGTTTAATGGACCTCACATTCGGGAACTTGTACGTGATGAAAAATTTTTCATATAGGTGAACATCAAGGAAAGAGCTGGATGGGAAACTTTCTTGGTAAGAAAGAAGCTGCTATCTATGAAAGTCTCATAGCTGACACCTTGTCAGCATTTCATGTCGTGGGATGTAATATGGTCAGACTCCATTTCCTATACAGTTTTCTTGATAAAATCCCTGAAAACTTAGGCGACATCGGTGATGAGCAAGGCGAACTGTTTCATCAGGTCGTCAAGACTATGGAAGAGTGCTATCAAGGGAGATGGAAAAAAACATACGATGGCAGGCTAATGTTGGAGTATTAAACAAAATTTCCCGAAGCGTCTCACATACAGAAGAACTTGAAACAAAAATTTCTGCCTCAATAGAATGTGTTAGTTATAAGTTTCAATTTGTACCACTGAAGAAATTTAGAATATGGTTATGTGTAATTTGTATTTAATTTAATTTTTATCTCCTAGTTATGTGCAAGAGACTCAAATCAAATATTTCTGCAACTGCATTATGATTAAATGATGAAAACGGGAGAAAATGATATTTGGCAACTGCAGGAAACCAGAAGTTTTCAGAAAAACGCCGACCTCAGATCAGAAATCAGTACCCTTAAAATCAGCTGAGACGACTGCTAATAGCAATGCATTAGCAATGTTGTAGACCAGTATTGAGCCATGGCAGCTTGCCGTACAGTATCGATATCTATATTTTCTTATCTTTCACTCTAAGATGCTGCCCAGCGAACGCAGCTCCCTCTGGCTTGCTGGGCCCATAAGGGCAGGATGGCGGTTAGTATGATGATGGGAGTATCAGTGGAGCAAACAAGTGTAAAGGAAGCCCTTTCTCGCTGTTGGCGACTGGGAAGGATATGCGGGGGATCATGTCGGCCTGTGTTTGGCTTGCAGTACCGAGGAACCTCAGGAGTGGGTTATTGGAAACACGCCGAGCTGTCAGAGGAGTGTTTACCGGAAGTTCTGGATGCACTGGATCTGTCTTTTGGTACGGAAATCCGCGCCTCCATGGAAATGGCAGACTGAATTGTATGAGCAAGAACCCGTGTTAAAAAGGTTTTTAAATACTTTTATTAGGTCTTTGTATATTGCACCTTACTAGAAGTTTGATCTGTGAATTTGAAGTGTCCGTGGCGCCTTTGATTTGGGTTAACAGTTTTGCCTGCCGCTACAAAGAGCTTATTCTGAAGTTCGTTGGCAATGTAGCGTTTATGTGTGTTTAAAGTGCACCTACCAACCTGTTATTAATTCTGGCCTTCCTTGAAGCAAGTAACTATCAGCTGACATTAGTTCTGGCGCACGGTACTGGTCGATGTTTAATATACTCATAGATTGTCTATTACTGGTGTGAAAGTTGACTTTCGTGTTGCGCCGATGTTATTAGGGTTAGTGTTAAGAACCGTATGACTTAACATGTTGAAAGGGTCCTGAAGCCACCTTTTATTAGTCCGGTAGCCCACTTTCACTGACATTTCTCTTTCTTTTCATTGTTTCTCTTTTTTCATAACTCTCATATTGGTGTGATTGAATGAATGTGATTGTGTGTCACGTTGCTAGATGGTGGCGTAATCTGCTGTAGAAAGTCTGCGATTCAGATTCAGCAGCAGTTGTACAGAATAGACAACTCTCATAGAGGTCAAGTAGGCAAAGAGGTTTGCACTAATTGTGAGAAATCCATCTGCGTTAGGTTTTCCGCTCCACGCGGAGCGTGGAAGAGGCTGGAGAAGTAAAAGGGAGGCAGTCTGCCGCCGGTACGGGAAGCATCCACAGCTGTTCTCCAGTCGAAGAAGGGTGAGTTAGACTGACTGCGTGGTGCGTTGTTACTTGACGAGGGGAGAGCTGTTAGCTTTTGGTCTCGCTTTTCAACTCTGAAAGATTGCTTTGCCTTGTCGCAGCAAGGAATGCAAAACTTTGGCAGATTTTTCTTTTAGTAAATTTCTATAGCAGACTTGGATCCACCGGAAGAGCGCCACACAAAGGTGTCGATAAGAAGTGAGCACTCGCTTCTGTATGAATGTCTGTTTGCCTTCAGCTGTGCCTGTATAAGCTTTCATTTTTCTAAATATTAATAGCTTTGCCTTCTCGTAAATTTTCCTTGCTTTGTGTATCTTTCGTCCGTGGGGAGCCGACCACGTAGTTGAACATTAGAGTTTGTTGGGCTACCGTCATCACTAACTGTCCGGTCTCATGTTTGTTTTAAAGAATGTTAACTGTTCATGATTGTGTGATGTGATATTGTTGCAACTTGGCCACGATACCTAGAAATTGCGTCTCCACAAACCACGTGGGCACGCGGGTGTACTGAGAAACGAGTACCGTTTCACGAGTTATTGCGATCAGTTATCAGGCAACAGCAGTTGTGTGAATGATTCACACCAATGATTTTAGGTGTAGATTATATCGGCGTATGTATCGATGCTTTTCTTCAATGTTTTAGAAATTAATGTTATCAGGAATTATGTACATGCCTCACATCCATATCTTAGGAGTAAATGATTTTATACACAATTTTCTCTTGCATTCCGAGGTTACGTTTTTGCACCTAAGCCACTAACCTCGTAGCTTTCCTGTTAGCACATCCAACGCGTTTCCTTACGCACAGGTCCAGTGATTAGTTTCCCCTTTTATTTTAAAACAAATGCTTTAGATTAAGTCTTATTTTCAGGTGTGTTGCTGGGAGCTGATCTTCTGCACAGTGTTCATGCATGTACTATTTTATTTTAAATGTTTGATTCTCGTGGACAGTGCACGGGAAATACTATTAATTACACCGCATCCCCCATGAGCGATATCACGGCGTACGTATTTTTATGAGTTTTTGGTCTGTGATCAAATTAATTTCTTTTCCGACTCGGCCAAACCTTTGATTAGTTGTATGGTTAGAGTCGGTGGCGACTCTAATCTTCTCACGTTAATAATAACCCTTAGAAACAGGTTAGTTACAGTGTGATTTGAACATTTATGATAAATACTGCGCTCAGTTTGTGATTGTCATTTGGCGGAACATTAACCATCTCTCTGTACTTGGCTCCTATGTGTCTTATTTATTGCGGCTAATGTACTGCTTATACTGCTTCAGGCAGTGGATATCGTGTGTTTATTTTAAGTGGTTTATATGGAAATTTTAGTTTGTTTTAGAATACATTGTGTCGTAGCGGCCCCTTATTTTAGAGGGCCCGCGGGAGAAACATCGCCCAGCAGACCGAAACAATAACAGACTTTCCAAATAAACACGGAACTACTTCGTCGGACAACATGTGACAGTGTTCCACCAATCGGAAATCATATGACTGATGTAGCGCTCCGCCGACCTGTCTATATAAGCACGCCTAAACCGTCAGACCGGCAGTGTTTACCCAGCGCTAGGAACAGCTCCGCCCAGTACTTATGTCCGCCCTAGCTTTGTATTCACTCGCTGTCGCACTGTAGTAGCACTTTTTACGTCGTATTGCGTAGAGTAGATTTTGGTCAGTACTTTTCTTCCATTGTCTTGTTTCCTTATTTAGTTTGTCACCACAAGAGTCGTGGGTTTTCTTGTTGTTATTGCGTTTTAACTTAGTGTATGGCAAGAAGGCGTTTTTTCTTTAATTATAATAAAGTGTATTCAGATTGACTGTAAATCCTTTTTCCTGCCGACCGCAGCACGTAACACATTGTCCGTTGTGAGCTTAGTCAGGCCTGTCTACGTGCCCAGGAGGCGTAGAATTTAAGGGGATTGGCTGGGGGTTGGGTTAGTCATTGTTTCAGGAGGATTTGGTATAACCATTTAATTCCGAGATTTCCTTAAGCCAAGTGTAAGTGGTATCTTAAATTTTCTGCTAACTTGTTGGACGATGAAAATTTCGAGTGTCGCTTCATAAGAAACTGCATTAACATTGGAACTGTAATCGCTGTTTGTTATAATCTTGGCTGTGACATGAGCTGGCACGTACTGGAATTTATTTGTACTACAGGGAATTTGTTAAGACTGCTTGTGCTCTAGTATCGGTGCTGTTTACCGATACTTGTCAGCCCACTCATTCTGGGCCCAGTGGCTTACAAAAATGGTTCAAATGGCTCTAAGCACTATGGGACTTAACATCTGAGGTCATCAGTCCCCTGGACTTAGAACTACTTAAACCTAACTAACTTAAGGACATCACACACATCCATGCCCATGGCAGGATTCGAACCTGCGACCGTAGCAGCAGCGTGTGGTTCCAGACTGAAGCGCCTAGAACCGCTCGGCCACCACGGTCGGCAGTGGCTTACACAGCTGCCTGTTTACGCGATTCTGTGCACTAGCCTAGGGCAGCAAAAGCTCGCTCTGTCCATCTTCTGCAGTGTTTTCTTCCAACCGTAGCCGCGTGTTTTAATGCTCCTGTTCAAATATGTTGAAATTTTAGAGCAATTCTGAGTCAATCTTTTTATTAATTCCATTTTTATAACCTCATTGTTTCTTTGAGTTATTTAAACACTTTACTAGTGCTCGAGATCTCAACAGTAATTTTTATTTAATGTAATTTCTAATTATTGGAATATTGTTGCGGAACTCTGTAAGCTTTGCTACCATGTCTGTTTCATGAGGTTTTAAATCTTTGTTCTCCTTCTTTGGTAACTTGTAGTTTGGCACTAAACTATTATGTGGCCAGTTCAGTTTTATTACGTTTACTGCTATCTGCCGCGCGGGATTAGCCGAGCAGTCTGAAGCGCTACAATTATGGACTGTGCGGCTGGTCCCGGCGGAGGTTCGAGTCCTCCTTCGGGCATGGGTGTGTGTGTTTGTCCTTAGGATAGTTTAGGTTAAGTAGTGTGTAAGCTTAGGGACTGATGACCTTCGCAGGTGAGTCCCATAAGATTTCACACACATTTGAACATTTTTACTGCTATTTTCTGCTCATGAAGTTTTGGTAAATTTTATCGCTGTTTAAATTTTGATTGAATTTTGTATCATTTTTCTTTTATCTTATGGTCTGGCAAACAGTGACTGTGTGCGAATTATAATTGACGTTACCTGTCGTCACTAATTATTGTTAAGTTTTCAAATAAATTGATGTTTAATTAAATTCTTAATTTGATTTAGTATACTTCACTCTGTGAAAAATAACTTTGTATGTTGTAACAGTGAATGAACTGTGCCAAATCCCCTCGTTTCATTCCTGATCATATTAAGAGACCGTTACAAAACATTTCAAGTAAATTATTACTTTTATCTTTTTTTTTTACTCTGTACGTAAAAATTTTGTCTTGGCAGTTAAATAAATACAGGTTGGTTTTATATTTTATTAATACGCACCTTTGGTGGTGTGTAGTGTTTAAGTGAAATGATGCAGGAGTGAATAGTGACGAAGGAATAGTATAATGTATTTGTGTGTGTGTGTGTGTGTGTGTGTGTGTGTGTGTGTGTGTGTGTGTGTGTGTGTGTGTGTGTGTGTGTGTAGAGAGAAATAAGAGCTGGGGGGCGGGGAGGCGGGCGGCAGCTTTGTCCTACCTTGGACACCGTTTACAGAAAATCTAGACACACTGATCTGCAGCTGAGCGCTTCCAGCAGTCATCACAACTCCTGAGTAAAGACGTTTTATTTACATTTCTTTACAGGGCGCGATCCATCTGTGACATGGCCATCATTCGAATTATGATGGATGATGTACCTAGAGACAACCTTCCGAAGGAATGGATACAGCAATAAGTAGATAAGACGTTGTACTAAGACAACAGCAGGAAAAACGAGGAGCACAAATCACACCTCCAGAAAAATCTGCAGATTTTTGTTAGAAAATGTGAGTTCTGTATTTTCCAACCCCCTAAGACCTCGACACTACTAGCTTCAGTAAAGGATGATCTAGACCACGGGTGGGCAATCGGCGGCTCGCGAGTGGTTTCAATCCAGCCCGCGGAAGAAAGTCGAGAGAGAGAGAGAGAGAGAGAGAGAGAGAGAGAGAGAGGACAGAAGCCGAGGATCCCGCACTGTCCTCCGCCTGCAGCTTATTTTCGGAATTTTCCATATTTGCATTAATGAATAATTTTTGTCCATTGTGGACGTATTAGAACACTCACAAAGTTGAAACTGAAGATAATTTGTTATGAATTACCTGCAACCAGTTACTGTTATAGGCGTTTGCTTTTCCGTGATGACGTTTCAAGATGCCTCGTATCCCATATCTTTACATTTATTTACGTGGCGTAAACATTGTTTCTTTGCTAGTGGAACCGCACAGTCTTGTAACGAAAGTTTTTAAGAGAGCTATTGTAAAATGTCGTAAGTAAAGAAACAATGTTCACGACACGTTAGTAAATGTGAACGGGTATTTTTAGACATGATTTTTTGGCATGACGTGTTGAGAAAGGGGTGCTGTTCTTACCGTTGCGTTACTCCCATAAACATTAACGTCACAGACGCTATAGTCTTGACTTAGGTGCTAGGAGCTATGACGTTGCGTCACGTGACGGGGCGGCCCACGAGCTTAAGTACCTGAAACAGGTTCGCCCGTCACCAAAGGTTGCCCATGTCTGATCTAGAGCTTCATGAATCAGGGGTCTACCCAGTCTCCTGCCATTGCGGTAAGGCATACATTGGGAACATTGTACGCATGGTGGAAGAGAAGTTCCACGAACGTAGACGCCACACTTAAATACTCCAGATCATGAATTCAGCTGTTGCCGACCATAGTATCAAAACTTGCCACACTACAGATTACAACAATTCCTTGATACTTAGACAATGTTTCTCTTGCTGGGTTTCTGTGATTAAAGAGTCCTCTGAAATCAGGACCCTAGACAGACTTATTAACAGAGATAATGGCATACAACTGAATCAGGAGTGAAAACCTCCAGTGAGCCGAAAATAAGCGGAGTGTTTCCGTACAGCGAGGTCCGCGTCCGGTGGCGATAGTGTAGAGAAAGTGGGCTGCACTTGTTAGCCCACCACCGCCAACGCCACGGACAGCGAGAGTATAGAAGTAGTGGAGGGGGTAATGGCCAACGTGGGTATAAGCGGTGTATAGGACGCCGAAGCGAGCAGAGAAGCGGCCACCAGGAACCACTTGATGATGGCAACAAGCCTCTTTGCCGAAATATCGTGGAGAAATTACGAGCCGGCCGGAGTGGCCGAGCGGTTCTAAGCGCTACAGTCTGGAACCGCGCTGCCGCTACGGTCGCACGTTCGAATCCTGCCTCTGGCATGGATGTGTGTGATGTCCTTAGGTTAGTTAGGTTTAAGTATTTCTAAGTCCAGGTGACTGATGACCTCAGATGTTAAGTCCCATAGTGCTCAGAGCCATTTGAGAAATTACGACGTTGATGCGGGCTGACACCCAAGAATTCTACAGCTTGTTGTATTATTACAGTGCAGTCAAGTAAATGAAGGTGGTAGATTCACCTGAAAGCGTACGAAGAAGTACAAAACAGTCCGATGTTGTGTAGTAGAATTTGCTGCGCATCAACTCAGTCAGTTGACGCCTTGACATGATCCGGCTGAGATCTCCGTGTAGACTATGATCTTAAAATGTTCCATGAAGTACCGTATGTTCATTACCATTAGATATATTTTCTGTGGCGTGTACATGCAGACTGAAGCGACAAATTAAAATTGCAATATCACCTCAGCATCGAACAAAACGAAGGATCCTGCCTGAAACCCAGACATAGTTTCTTTAATCAAATTAAAGTATGGAACCACATAGCTTCATCTGATAAGAGAACCTATGCCAGAGTTTTAGGCAGGGTCCCCATTTCGTTCGATGCTGATGTTTGCAAAGCTGTTCGAGTTTAGGTGGGATACCAAGTTGGCTGAGGTGTGAATGAGGATCTGGACTGAGGAGAGAGGCGTGCTAGGATAGTCCGTGCATTGTGCAAAGCCATCGTGCCAGGGTGGCGTGGTAGTCAGCGCATCTGCCTACGGAGCAAAAGGTCAGGGTTTGAATCCTGGCCTTGGTACAAATTTTTAATTCGTCGCTCCACTCTGCATTTATATATAACAGATATGCGAAACTTCAAACTGTCTCTGGAACCACATAGTTTCATTTGATGAAAACATCGGTGACTGGGTTTCAGGCAGGATTCCCCGTTTTGTTAGCTACAGAGGTGCTATTCTTATACAGCTGGAGAGCCTCTGCAATGCTATTCGAGTTTGGGGGGAATAACAAGTGTGCTGAGACGTGAGAGGAATTTGGACTGAGGAGTGAGGCATGTAGTCCGTGCAGAGTCACTGTGCTTAGTAAGCAAGAGACCTGCGTTCGAATCTTGGCCTTGGTACAAATTTCCATTTGTTGCTTCGGTCTGCATATATACAAAACAGATGTTCCAGACTTCAAAAGATCTCTGGAAGCAAATAATTTCGTTTTCTGTAATGTTTTCGGGTTTTACTACAGTAAACGACCGTGATGGCATTCTTAGTTTTATTTAATAACTCGAGGCAAATCCCGTCTCTAATGACCTCGATATCGACGGGACGTTAAATCCCAGTCTTCCTTCAGTTAGTAATGGTAGCTACCCAAAATCGTACCAGAATCCAAACCTCATTAGTTTACAACACAACTCTACCGATAGCGACTGCACGAAGCAGGTAGGATACTGAAACTTCCTGGCGGATTAAAACTGTGTGCCGGACCGAGACTCGAGCTCGGGATCTTTGCCTTTCGCGGGCAAGTGCTCTACCAACTGAGCTACCCAAGCACGACTCACGACCCGATCTCACAGCTTCAATTCTCCCAGTACCTCGTCTCCTACCTTCCAAACTTCAAAAGGCAAAGGTCCCGAGTTCGACTCTCGGTCCGGCACACAGTTTTAATCCGCCAGGAAGTTTCATATCAGCGCACACTCCGCTGCAGAGTGAAAATCTCACTCAGGTAGGAGACTGTCTAAACGTTAATTCAAGGATAGACTAACCGTATCTTATTTGCCTCAGTGAAAGAGTTGTGCCCTTTGTGCACAAAGGTCGTTGCTCACGGACGAAACGTCTGTTTCTGATCAGCAATCTTAGCGACTAAGCATGTCATGGATGTTGGACATTAGTAATTAATTGTCTTTTAATACTTAAAGAGTTCTTTAAATTAAACGTTTGGTGAAATGGAGTGTTCTACATTCAGTAGGAAGTTCAGTTTAGAGTAGTGTTTGAGCAATGTGCCTTGTTTCACTATCAAGTGCTGACTTCCTGTACTCTCGGACGCAGTACGCGATGATGGGGGCTACGTGCTAATATAATGGGTCTTCGTTCTTCGCAAGCCGGAGGCACTTAGCCGCGCTATCTCCAGAGCAACTATATGCACGAGATACCCTCCAACTGTGCGCACGAGAGCTGAGCAAACGTTACGAAACGGCTATGCTCGCATGTAACGAGAAGGGCCTCTGGGGCCGCACTGATAATCCTGTTTGCTCCTGTGCCGACGATACCACTTCATTGCTTTCAGCACTGGCGTCCAGGTGTTTTTCTCGTTATACTGTCATGTTTCTTACGTGATTCCACTCTACATCCTCTAATATACGATCTACTTTTTGTTTTATATATTACATATACTTTCAATTGCTGCAACTGTAATTTCACAAACGCCACTAGCGCTGATCATTGTAAACTTCATTTAATTTATAAATGTACAATCATTCTCTCGTTCTTTTATGTGTTGACCACACGGCTGGGTACTGCTGCTGTAATTTTAGGTAACTTCTTCTTTTTGTTCGGACGTTTTACGTCCATATCCTTTTTCTAAATTCTACGTTTTGTTTACATGGTCTAATTTTTACTATTTCGTTCCGTAATTTGTAAAAACGGAGCCCTTACAGGACCGCTTTCTTGTACGTCCGTCAGTCCGTCCGTTTGTCTGTCTGTCTGTCTGTCTGTCTGTCTGTCCGACTCTTAAAACCGTTTTTCTCAGGAACAGGCAGACATATCAAGTTCAGATTTATGTCACGTCTTACGGTATGTGTTCCCCTTGCAGTGTAAAAATTTTGAACTTCTAAGTGAATGCAATCAATAGATACGACCATTAATGTCATATTTTCAAACTCGTAAACACACTCATGAAAACCTGTTGGGTGCTTCCCGTTGACCGAGAATCATGGAATTCGGCAAGAAGCAAGATTTCATATTAAAAATAAAGTAAAAAATTTGAATCTTGTTAGATTATAATTATATCATATAAGAAATATCTTTTTACCATTTGAATATACAATGCATTCATTATTCGTAAAGAGCATGATAGACGAATATTACATCATGCAAACATAAAATGTAAGATGTCATGTTTTAGAAAGTAAAAAGAAAATGTTTTATTATATCTTCTCTCTCTACGTGTATAACCTGAAGTCCCCAGCTCGCTTCTTTCTCTAAATCTGGGCTAGTTCGAGGAACTACTGTAAGGATTTTGATATGCTCTTGGAATTCCCGGGACCAATATCTTGCCAGTATCGAAGTCGATAACAGACAAAAATTGTTGAGATTCTGGATTCCCAGGATGGATGAACTATATACAGGGTGGTCCACTGATCGTGACCGGGCCAAATATCTCACGAAATAAACGCTGCCATAGGTCAAACGGATATCAACTGCCTTTTTTAAATTAGGAACCCCCATTTTTATTACATATTCGTGTAGTACGTAAAGAAATATGAATGTTTTAGTTGGACCACTTTTTTCCCTTTGTGATAGATGGCGCTGTAACAGTCGCAAACATATGGCTTACAATTTTAGACGAACAGTTGGTAACAGGCAGGTTTTTTAAATTAAAAGTACAGAACGTAGGTACGTTTGGACATTTTATTTCTGTTGTTCAAATGTGATACATGTACGTTTGTGAACTATCATTTCTGAGAACGCATGCTGTTACAGCGTGATTACATGTAAATACCACATTAATGCAATAAATGCTCAAAATGATGTCCGTCAACCTCAATGAGTTTGGCAGTACCTGTAACGACATTTCTCTCAACAGCGAGTAGTTCGCCTTTCGTAATGTTCGCACATGCATTGACAATGCGCTAACGCATGTTGTCAGGCGTTGTCGGTGGATCACGATAGCATATATCCTTCAACTTTCCCCACAGAAAGAAATCCGGGGACGTCAGATCCGGTGAACGTGCGGGCCATGGTATGTATGGTGCTTCAACGACCAATCCACCTGTCATGAAATATGCTATTCAATACCGCTTCAACAACACGCGAGCTATGTGCCGGACATCCATCATGTTGGAAGTACATCGCCATTCAATCATGCAGTGAAACTTCTTGTAGTAACATCGGTAGAACACTACGTAGGAAATCAGCATACATTGCACCATTTAGATTGCCATCGATAAAACGGGGGCCAATTACCCTTCCTCCCATAATGCCGCACCATACATTAACCCGCCAAGGTCGCTGATGTTCCACTTGTCGCAGCCATCGTGGATTTTCCGTTGCCCAATAGTGCATATTATGCAGGTTTACGTTACCGTTGTTGGTGAATGACGCTTCGTCGCTAAATAGAACGCGTGTAAACAATCTTGTCACCGTCCCGTAATTTCTCTTGTGCCCAGTGGCAGAACTGTACACGACGTTCAAAGTCGTCGCCATGCAATACCTAGAGCATAGAAATATATTACGGGTGCAATCGATGTTGATGTAGCATTCTCAACACCGACGATTTTGAGATTCCCGATTCTCGCGCAGTTTGTGTGTTACTGATGTGCGGATTAGCCGCGACAGCAGCTAAAACACCTACTTGGGCATCACCATTTGTTGCAGGTCATGGTTGACGTTTAACATGTGGCTGAACACTTCCTATTTCCTTAAATAACGTCACTATCCGGCGAACGGTCCGGACACTTGGATGATGTCGTCCAGGATGCCGTGCAGCATACATAGCACACGCCCGTTGGGCATTTTGTTCACAATAGCCATACATCAACACGATATCGACCTTTTCCACAATTGGTAAACGGTCCATTTTAACACGGGTAATGTATCACGAAGCAAACACCGTCCGCACTCGCGGAATGTTACGTCATACCACGTACTTATACGTTTGTGACTATTACAGCGCCATCTATCGCAAAGCGAAAAAAGTGGTCCAACTAAAACCTTCATATTTCTTTACGTACTACACGAATATGTAATATAAATGGGGGTTCCTATTTTAAAAAAACGCTGTTGATATCCGTTTGACCTATGGCAGCACCATCTAGCGGGCCAACCACAGCGCCATCTGGTTACCCCCTTGAAGCTAGACGAATTTCGTTGTTTATGGTTTATTCGTTTGTTGATTATTTCGTGAGATATTTGGCCCGGTCACTATCAATGGACCACCCTGTATACACTACACCTGCAAAGACGACCTCGAATTTGATCCGATGATAGTAGATGCATTGATAACTGTTTCAACGTCCTCTCCCAACAGATAGCGTAGTCCGCCAACTACCAGGGCGCCATCTGTGTCTAACCTTTTATAAGGAATGCTCACAGCCAGAAGGCTCAGTGTGGAGCAAATATATGAAGCAAGCTGTCAACCATACCACGGAGATGCACTCGTGCTTCCTACAGCGAAATGAGGGAGAATTGAAGAGGCCTTCCGAGCGGCGGAATGGTCCTTTCGAAGAATTTCCTCAGAAACTGGACATGCTGCGTCAGCTGTGCAACGATGCTGTTGTCAGTGAAAATTCTCACACCCATAGACGAGGTTCTGGACGTCCATGCAGCACAGATGCCCGCCAGGATCGTCGCATTGAAAGGGCAGCAGGGGCAGATCGTACAGCTACCACAGCACAGATAAGTGGGCTTGTGAGTCCATACGTGTCAACACGAAGTGTCGCGAAACAGCTATTAGCTGTGGGGCTCCGGGCACGCGCACTTCTAACACATCTTCCACTCACGCCGCAGCATCGACGCGCACTGCTCGACTGGTGCCGTCAAAGGATCACTTGGAAAATGGGATGGCGCGCCGTGTGGTCTTCAGCGATGAAAGCAGATTCTGACCGCATGCAAGTAATGGTTGTTTGCCCATACAACGTAGACCTGGTGAGCACTGTCCGTGGAGTGCGTGTGTCCAAGTCTCACGGGCCTCACCACATGCCTTAATGTCTGTGATGTGATAAGCTACGATTCTCGTTGACCTTCGGTTGTTCCAGAGCTGACACTAACCAGCGTTCGGTAGGTGCAGAATATTTGTAGACACCTTCTTTTGCCATTCTTGCATCAGGAACGTGATGTGTTGTTCCAGTGGAATAATGCTCGACATAAACTGCCCGTGAAACTCAACATACTCTATAAGGCGTGCAGCAACTTTCCTGGCCAGCACGGTCTTCGGACACGGGTAGGATACGATGAAACGAGAAGTGATTCGTGCGACTCGTCAGCCGACAACTGTTGCAGAACTACATGAACAGGTCGAACAGCTGTCTCACAACGTATCCAAGGACAGTATCTACCATCTGTACGATCTACTGGATGGCAGAGTGATCGCCTGCATAGCAGCCCGTCTAGACTACACTGTGCACTAACGCGGGTGTTTCAGTATGGATGTATACCTGGTACATCAGAACCGTTTGTGCTGCTGATCTGTAAATATAATCATTCCATGTACTCCGTATACCCTGTTGCAACAATAAATCTCTAGTTTACTGGAAAACTTTAAAAGGATTTTCTAATTTGTTTCTGGCACTGTATATATACGAGGGTGAGTCAAATGAAAACCTTAAATTTATAATAAGAAATCGAAATTTCACGCCGTTATCCTGTAACTTGGTAACCGTGCTACAAACAGCGTGCAGAATGGCCTATAGGTGGCCGCATAGTGCAGATGCACACATACCGTCGCAGTATGAGTATAAAGATGGCCGCCCCACTTGCGACTTGCACCAGGGAAGAACAGCGTTCTGTTATTCGGTTTTGGCGTAGTGAAGGTGTGAAACCTATTGAAATTCATAGACGAATGAAGGTTCAGTACGGCGATGCATGTTTGTCACAGCAGCAAGTCTACGAATGGAGTAGAAAGTTCACAAATGGTGTGACTTCAGTGAAAGATGCTCCTCGTCCAGGTCAGGCACAACGAGTTGTGACTCCACAGAACATTGCAGCAGTTGAAGCCATAGTGAAGGAGAACCGCCGAGCGACACTGAATGACATTGAAGCATGTTTACAGATTAGTGATGGGTCAGCACACCATATTGTGCATGATGTGCTCCAGTTTCACAAAGTGTCTACAAGATAGGTGCCACGGCAGCTGACTCCTGAAATGAGAGAACGACGTGTTGATGCTTGTGAAGAACCTCTTCGGCGCTTTGAACGAGAAGGCTATGGCTGCCTTGCAAGAATCGTTAATGGGGAAGAAACATGGGTTCACTTCCACCAACCGGAAACGAAGAGAGCGAGCAAGGAATGGTGCCATTCCTCGTCACCAAAACCAAAGAAGTTTCGAACAGAACCATCAGCAGCGAAGGTTTTGCTGACTCTCTTTTGGGACGAAAAAGGCTTCATTTTGGAGCATTACATGCCTAGAGGGCCACTGTCACCAGTGCATCATACACAGATCTCCTAAAAAATCATGTGCGGCCTGCAATCAAATCAGAGCAACGTGGATTGCTGTCATCTACATCTACATCTACATTTACACTCCGCAAGCCACCCAACGGTGTGTGTGGCGGATGGCACTTTGCGTACCACTGTCATTACCCTCCTTTCCCGTTCCACACTTATGGTTCGCGGGAAGAACGACTGCCTGAAAGTCTCCATGCGCGCTCGAATCTCTCTAGTTTTACATTCGTGATCTCCTCGGGAGATATAAGTAGGGGGAAGCAATATATTCGATACCTCATCCCTAAACGTAGCCTCTCGAAACCTGGACAGCAGGCTACACCGCGATGCAGAGCGCCTCTCTTGCAGAGTCTGCCACTTGAGTTTGCTAAACATCTCCGTAACGCTATCACGCTTACCAAATAACCCTGTGACGAAACGCGCCGCTCTTCTTTGGATCTTCTCTATCTCCTCTGTCAACCCGACCTGGTACGGATCCCAAACTGATGAGCAATACTCAAGTATAGCTCGAACGAGTGTTTTATAAGCTACCTGCTTTGTTGATGTACTACATTTTCTAAGGACTCTCCCAATGAATCTCAACCTGGTACCCGCTTTACCAACAATTAATTTTATATGATCATTCCACTTCAAATCGTTCCGCACGCATACTCCCAGATATTTTACAGAAGTAACTGCTACCAGTGTTTGTTCCGCTATCATATAATCATACAATAAAGGATCCTTCTTTCTATGTATTCGCAATACATTACATTTGTCTATGTTAAGGGTCAGTTGCCACTCCCTGCACCAAGTGCCTGTCCGCTGCAGATCTTCCTGCATTTCGCTGCAATTTTCTAATGCTGCAACTTCTCTGTATACTACAGCATCATCTTCGAAAAGCCGCATGGAACTTCCGACACTATCTACTAGGTCATTTACATATATTGTGAAAAGCAATGGTCCCATAACACTCCCCTGTGGCACGCCAAAGGTTACTTTAACGTCTGTAGACGTCTCTCCATTGAGAACATGTTGTGTTCTGTTTGCTAAAAACTCTTCAATTAAGCCACACAACTGGTCTGATATTCAGTAGGCTCCTACATTGTTTATCAGGCGACAGTGCGGAACTGTATGGAACGGGCCGGCCGGGATGGCCGAGCGGTTCTAGGCGCTACTGTCTGGAACCGCGCGACTCGGGCATGGATGTGCGTGATGTCGTTAGGTTGGTTAGTTTTAAGTAGTTCTCAGTTCTAGGGAACTGATGACCTCAGAAGTTAAGTCCCATGGTGCTCAGAGCTATTTGAACAATTTTTTTGTATCGAACGCCTTCCGGAAGTCAAGGAAAATGGCATCTACCTGGGAGCCTGTATCTAATATATTCTGGGTCTCATGAACAAATACAGCGAGTTGGGTTTCACACGATCGCTCTTTCCGGAATCCATGTTGATTCCTACAGAGTAGATCCTGGGTTTCCAGAAATGACATGATACGCGAGCAAAAAAAACATGTTCTAAAATTCTACAACAGATCGACGTCAGAGATATAGGTCTATAGTTTTGCGCATCTGCTCGATGACCCTTCTTGATGACTGGGACTACCTGTGATCTTTTCCAATCATTTGGAACCTTTCGTTCCTCTAGAGACTTGCGGTACACGGCTGTTAGAAGGGGGGGGGGGGCAAGTTCTTTCGCGTACTCCGTGTAGAATCGAATTGGCATCCCGTCAGGTTCGCTCTGTTCAGCGATTTCAGTTGCTTTTCTATTCCTTGGACATTTATTTCGATGTCAACCATTTTTCGTTTGTGTGAGGATTTAGAGAAGGAACTGCAGTGCGGTCTTCCTCTGTGAAACAGCTTTGGAAAAAGGTGTTTAGTATTTCAGCTTTACGTGTGTCATCCTCTGTTTCAATGCCATCATCATCCCAGAGTGTCTGGATATGCTGTTTCGAGCGACTTACTGATTTAACGTAAGACCAGAACTTCCTAGGATTTTCTGTCAAGTCGGTACATAGAATTTTACTTTCGAATTCACTGAACGCTTCATGCATAGCTCTCATTACGCTAACTTTGACATAGTTTAGCTTCTATTTGTCTGAGAGGTTTTGGCTGCGTTTAAACTTGCAGTGAAGCTCTCTTTGCTTCTGCAGGAGTTTCCTAACTTTGTTGTTGAACCACGGTGGGTTTTTCCCGTCCCTCAGATTTTTACTCAGCACGTACCTGTCTACAACGCATTTTACGATTCCCTTGAACTTTTTCCATAAACACTCAACGTTGTCAGCGTGGGAACAGAAATTTTCGTTTTGATCTGTTAGGTAGTCTGAAATCTGCCTTCTATTGCTCTTGCTAAACAGATAAACCTTCCTCCCCTTTTTTTATATTCCTATTTCCTTCCACATTCAGGGATACTGCAACGGCCTTATGATCAATGATTCCCTGTTCTGCGCTGGGTCTGTATGTTATCAGTAGGTCCAAGATGTTATCTACACGAGTCGGTTCTCTGTTTAATTGCTCGAGGTAATTTTCGGATAGTGCACTCAGTATAATGTCACTCGATGCTCTGTCCCTACCACCCGTCCTAAACATCTGAGTGTCCCAGTCTATATCTGGTAAATGGAAATCTCCACCTAAGGCTATAACATGCTGAGAAAATTCATGTGAAATGTATTCCAGATATTGTCTCAGTTGTTCTGCCACTAGTGCTGCTGAGTCGGAAGGTCGGTAAAAGGAGCCAATTATTAACCTAGCTCGGTTGTTGAGTGTAACCTCCACCCATAATAATTCACAGGAACTGTCCACTTCTACTTCACTACAGGATAAACTACTACTAACAGCGACAAACACGCCACCACCGGTTGCATGCAATCTATCCTTTCAAAAACACCGTCTGTGCCTTTCTAAAAATTTCGGCAGAATTTATCTCTGGCTTCAGCCAGCTTTCCGTACCTGTAACGATTTCAGCTTCGGTGCTTTCTATCAGCGCTTGAAGTTCCGGTACTTTACCAACGCAGCTTCGACAGTTTACAATTACAATACCGATTGCTGCTTGGTCCCCGCATGTCCTGATTTTTGCCCCCCGCGCCCTTTGAGGCTGTTGCCCTTTCTGTACTTGCCCGAGGCCATCTAGCCTAAAAAAACCGCCCAGTCCACGCCACACAACCCCTGCTACCCCTGTAGCCGCCTCCTGTGTGTAGTGGACTCCTGACCTATCCAGCGGAACCCGAAACCCCACCACCCTATGGCGCAAGTCGGGGAATCTGCAGCCCACACGATCGCAGAACCGTCTCAGCCTCTGATTCAGGCCCTCCACTCGGCTCTGTACCAAAGGTCCGCAGTCAGTGCTGTCGACGATGCTGCAGATGGCGAGCTCTGCTTTCATCCCGCTAGCGAGACTGGCAGTCTTCACCAAATCAGATAGCCGCCGGAAGCCAGAGAGGATTTCCTCCGAGCCATAGCGACACACATCATTGGTGCCGACATGAGCGACCACCTGCAGATAGGTACACCCTGTACCCTTCATGGCATCCGGAAGGACCCTTTCCACATCTGGAATGACTCCCCCCGGTATGCACACGGACTGTACATTGGTTTTCTTCCCCTCTCTTGCTGCCATATCCCTTTTGCAACATGACAATGCAAGGCCCCACATTGCTCGTATAACAGTTGCATCAATCACAGACCTGCATTTTGAGTGGCATTTTGAGTGTCTTCCTCATCCAACAGACCTTGCCCCAAGTGATTTCCATATGTCTGGACCACTCAAAGACGCAATGGGAGGAAATAAGTTCCGTTCTGATGAAGAGGTACGCCTCGCGGTGTATGATGGTTGCGCGGACTACCAAGAGGATGTTTTTCTAAAATAATTAATGCACTTTGTAAGCGCTGTAGGACTTGTATTGAGCGTGTGGGAGATTATGTTGAAAAGTGATACAGCTTTGTACCACTTCTGCACAATAAATAATATTTAAAAATATATTTAAGGTTTTCATTTGACTCACCGTCGTACAAAACGATGTTTGTACGGAACCCTCAGTGCGCCAGTCCTACTCGTACTTGGTCATTTTTCTTTTTTTGTATGTGATGATGACGGGAAAGGAGAAACTGGTAATCTGTTTTAATAAAGTGGCATGCGGCCAAGTAAAATTTTATAACCTAATATTCATTCTGTTTTGGAATATTCATCTCATTACATTGCACAAGCCACATTATGGAGAACGATTCGGTGACGTGATTGTCTGCTGTAACACGCGGCGGATTAGAGGGCGAAACAAGGAGGTGAGGCAGCCACGGAATGAATCCGTGCGGCTGATATGTTCTGCTGATAAACCGGCTAACCTGGGTTCTGACTTCTAAGCGCTTTCTCACGCTCGTATAGGAAATGCTCGGCTGGTTCTCCCATTCCACCTGAGAGAAAAGCATACACAAAGAGTTAAAATACGTTAACACACAGAACAAAGTATCACAGACAGGTGGCACACATGACGTCTCTCCCTTAGGTTACCTTGACGTCTGTGACGTCAGGAAGCACATCTGACCACAAAGTTAAATAATAAAATAGATATTGTCAAAACCTGGAAATATGCGTCCCATGCAAACCGAACTCGACGCTAGAGAAAAGAAAGAAACAAGAATGCAAGATGGTTTGGTATCACAAAACCAAACTGGGTGAATTTTCTACAGCTTCACCTACAACGGAACTCCTTCCGAACAAGCCTCGGAAAGCTCAACAGGAACTACCGACCGCCATGTCATCTGCAGCCGATAGGAGGGGCATGCGGTCAGCTCCCGGCCGTTGTCAGTTTTCGCTGCTTCTCAGTCAGGTAGCTCCTCAGTCGGCCTCACAAGGACTGAGTTCACCCCGCTTGCCAACAGCTCTCGGTAGACACGGAGGTTCACCCATCCAGGTGCTAGCCCGCACGACGGTGCTTACCTGACGGGAACCGGTGTTACCACTGCGGCAAGGCCGTTGGTTATAATGGCACTGCTCGGCGTTGAAATTGGAACACCGTGATGGTTGCAGAAACAGATGTCAAACTGGGATAATTACACTACATGCTTGCATATGAAAAACCAGCATTTCACCACTACAGTACATAATAGGTTGGGATAGTGCTATCTACATGCTGTGTGTAAAGAAACATCCCGCAGCAGGTCTCTCATTCAGAAATCATAGCTGAATGTTTGTTTGTGAGAAGCTCATGTTATGCTTCATGTAACGGTGTGCGGGACCGTAGCCCAGCTTCATGGAGACGGTTGCGAATGGTCCTCGCCGATACCCCAGGAGCAACAGTGTCCCTAATTTGCTGGGAAGTGGCGGTGCGGTCCCCTACGGCACTGCGTAGGATCCTACGGTCTTGGCGTGCATCCGTGCGTCGCTGCGGTCCGGTCCCAGGTCGACGGGCACGTGCACCTTCCGCCGACCACTGGCGACAACATCGGTGTACTGTGGAGACCTCACGCCCCACGTGTTGAGCGATTCGGCGGTACGTCCACCCGGCCTCCCGCATGCCCACTATACGCCCTCGCTCAAAGTCCGTCAACTGCACATACGGTTCACGTCCACGCTGTCGCGGCATGCTACCAGTGTTAAAGACTGCGATGGAACTCCGTGTGCCACGGCAAACTGGCTGACACTGACGGCGGCGGTGCACAAATGCTGCGCAGCTAGCGCCATTCGACGGCCATCACCGCGGTTCCTGGTGTGTCGGCTGTGCCGTGCGTGTGATCATTGCTTGTACAGCCCTCTCGCAGTGTCCGGAGCAAGTATGGTGGGTCTGACACACCGGTGTCAATGTGTTCTTTTTTCCATTTCCAGGAGTGATATATATATATACACAGGGATATTACAAATGATTGAAGCGATTTCATAAATTCACTGTAGCTCCATTTATTGACATATGGTCACGACACACTACAGATACGTAGAAAAACTCATAAAGTTTTGTTCGGCTGAAGCCGCACTTCAGGTTTCTGCCGCCAGAGCGCTCGAGAGCGCAGAGAGACAAATTGGCGACAGGAGCCGAGAAAGCGTATGTCGTGCTTGAAATGCACTCACATCAGTCAGTCATAACAGTGCAACGACACTTCAGGACGAAGTTCGACAAAGATCCACCAACTGCTAACTCCATTCGGCGATGGTATGCGCAGTTTAAAGCTTCTGGATGCCTCTGTAAGGGGAAATCAAAGGTTCGGCCTGCAGTGAGTGAAGAAACGGTTGAACGCGTGCGGGCAAGATTCACGCGTAGCCCGCGGAAGTCGACGAATAAAGCAAGCAGGGAGCTAAACGTACCACAGCCGACGGCTTGGAAAATCTTACGGAAAAGGCTAAAGCAGAAGCCTTACCGTTTACAACTGCTACAAGCCCTGACACCCGATGACAAAGTCAAACGCTTTGAATTTTCGGCGCGGTTGCAACAGCTCATGGAAGAGGATGCGTTCAGTGCGAAACTTGTTTTCAGTGATGAAGCAACATTTTTTCTTAGTGGTGAAGTGAACAGACACAATGTGCGAATCTGGGCGGTAGAGAATCCTCACGCATTCGTGCAGAAAATTCGCAATTCACCAAAAGTTAACATGTTTTGTGCAATCTCACGGTTTAAAGCTTACGGCCCCTTTTTCTTCTGCGAAAAAAACGTTACAGGACACGTGTATCTGGACATGCTGGAAAATTGGCTCATGCCACAACTGGAGACCGACAGCGCCGACTTCATCTTTCAACAAAAAAGAAATGGTTCAAATGGCTCTGAGCACTATGGGACTTAACATCGGTGGTCATCAGTCCCCTAGAACTTAGAACTACTTAAACCTAACTAACCTAAGGACATCACACACATCCATGCCCGAGGCAGGATTCGAACCTGCGACCATAGCAGTCACGCAGCTCCGGACTGAGCGCCTAGAAACGCTAGACCACTGCGGCCGGCCATCTTTCAACAGGATGGTGCTCCACCGCACTTACATCATGACGTTCGACATTTCTTAAACAGGAGATTGGAAAACCGATGGATCGGTCGTGGTGGAGATCATGATCAGCAATTCATGTCATGGCCTCCACGCTCTCCCGACTTAACCCCATGCGATTTCTTTCTGTGGGGTTATGTGAAAGGTTCAGTGTTTAAACCTCCTCTACCAAGAAACGTGCCAGAACTGCGAGCTCGCATCAATGATGCTTTCGAACTCATTGATGGGGACATGCAGCGCCGAGTGTGGGAGGAAACTGATTATCGGCTTGATGTCTGCCGAATCACTAAAGGGGCACATATCGAACATTTGTGAATGCCTAAAAAAACTTTTTGAGTTTTTGTATGTGTGTGCAAAGCATTGTGAAAATATCTCAAATAATAAAGTTATTGTAGCGCTGTGAAATCGCTTCAATCATTTGTAATAACCCTATATATATATAGCATTTTTTTTATTTTACCCTTTATAGAGGAAAATGCGTTTTCTAACGCTATATGGTGTATCTGTCATGTATCTGTCATCAGTCCCCTAGAACTTAGAACTACTTAAATCTAACTAACCTAAGGACATCACACACATCCATGCCCGAGGCAGGATTCGAACCTGCGACCGTAGCAGTCACGCAGCTCCGGACTGAGCGCCTAGAACCGCTAGTCAGGCTGTTTGACTTTAGAAATCAACAATTTTCGAATAAAAGCTGTATTAAAAACTGACAATTTCGGTTTTGCTATAAATACTGTTAATTTTTATTATCAGGTAGGACGAACACCTATATCTTTCCGTACGAGCTCTGATTTCCCTTATTTTATCATGGTGATTGTTGCTCCCTATGTAGGTCGGCGTCAACAAAATATTTTCGCATACGGTGGAGAAAGTTGGTGATTGAAATTTCGTGAGAAGATTTCGCTGCGACGAAAAACGCCTGTGTTTTAATGATGTCAACCACAAATCCTGTATCATTTCAGTGATATTCGCTCCCCTATTTCGCGATAATACAAAACGTGCTTCCCTTCTTTGAACTTTTTCGATGCACTCCGCCAATCCTATATGGTAAGCATCCCACACGGCGCAGCAGTATTCTAAAAGAGGACGGACAAGCGTAGTGTAGGCAGTCTCCTTAGTAGGTCTGTTACATTTTCTAGGTGTCCTGCCAATAAAACGCAGTTTTTGGTTTGCCTTCCCTAGAATGTTTTCTATGTGTTCGTTCCAGTTTAAGTTCAAGGAGGAGATTACTGTTTAACGTCCCGTCGACAACGAGGTCATTAGAGACGGAGCACAAGCTCGGATTAGGGAAGGATGGGGAAGGAAATCGGCCGTGCCCTTTCTAAGAAACCATCCCGGCATTTGCCTGAAGCGATTTAGGGAAATCACGGAAAACCTAAATCAGGATGGCCGGACGCGGGATTGAACCGTCGTCCTCCCGAATGCGAGTCCAGTGTGCTAACCACTGCGCCACCTAGCTCGGTCCAGTTTAAGTTGTTCGTAATTGTAATACCTAGGTATTTAGTTGAATTTACGGCCTTTAGATTTGACTGATTTATCGTGTAACCGAAGTTTAACGGATTCTTTTTAGCATTCATGTGGATGACCTCACACTTTTCATTATTTAGGGTCAACTGCCAGTTTTCGCACCATACAGATATCTTTTCTAAATCTTTTTGAAATTTGTTTTGATCTTCTGATGACTCTACTAGTCGGTAAACGACCGCGTCATCTGCAGAAAACCTAAGACGGCTGTTCAGATTGTCTCGCAAATCGATTATATATATAAGGAACAGAATAGGGCCTATAACACTACCTTGGGGGACGCCAGAAATCCCTTCTGTTTTACTAGATGACTTTCCGTCAATTACTACGAACCGTGACCTCTCTGACAGGAAATCACGAATCTAGTCACATAACTCAGACGATATTCCATACGCATGAAATTTCACTCCAAGCCTCTTATGTGGTACAGTGTCAAAGGCCTTCCGGAAATCAAGAAATATGGAACCAATGTGAAATCCTTAGTCAGTAGCACTCAACACTTCATGTGAGTAAAGAGCTTGTTGTGTTTCACAAGAACGATGTTTTCTAAATCCATGTTGACTGTATGCAAATAGACCGTTTTCTTCGAGGTAATTCATAATGTTCGAACACAACACATGTTCCAAAATCTCGAAGTATATCGACGTTAATGATATGGGCCTGTAACTTAGTGGCTTACTACTACTACCTTTCCTGAATATTGATATTACCTGTGTAACATTCCAGTCTTTGGGTACGGATCTTACGGTGAGCCAACGCTTGTGTATGATTGTTAAGTATGGAGCTATTGCATCAGCATACTCTGAAAGGAAAGTAATTGATTTACGGTCTGGACCAGAAGACTTGCTTTTATTAAGTGATTTAAGTTGCTTCACTACTCCGAGGATATTTACTTCTACGTTACTCATGTTGGCAGCTACTCTTGATTCGAATTCTGGAATATTTACTTCGTCTTCTTTTGTGATGGCATTTCGGAGGGCTGTGTTTAGTAACCCTGCTTTGGCAGCACAGTCTTCGATAGTATCTCCACTGCTATCGCGCAGAGAAGGCATTGACTGTGTCTTGCCGCTAGCATACTACACATACGACCAGAATCTCTTTGGATTTTCTGTCAGGTTTCGAGACAAACTATTATAAGCATCCCGCATTTCGAGCTTCTGTAAAAAATCGCCAACTTTGGGGATTTTGCGTCTGTTTAAATTTGGCATGTTTGTTTCGTTGTTTCTGCAACAGTGTTCTGTTCCGTTTTGTGTACCAAAGAAGATCAGCTTCGTCGTTTGTTAAGTTATTTGGTATAAATCTTTCAATTGCTGCCGATACTATTTTTTTTAATTCGAGCCACATCTGGTCTACACTTACAAAGTAAATTTGGAAGGAGTGGAGATTGTCTCTCAGGAAGGCGTCAAGTGAATTTTTATCTGCTTTATTGAAGAGGTATACTTTTCGTTTACTTTTGGAGGATTTGGGGGCTACAATATTCAATCTCGCTACGACAACTCCGCTTTTACTAATCTCTGTATCCGTTTTCATGCTCGTTATTATCTCAGGATTATTTCTTGCTAAGAGGTCGTGTTTTTTCGCAAACGTTTATTATTCGCTCATAAACTAACTGCTCGAAATAATTTTCAGAGAATGCGTTTAGCTCAATTTCAGATCATGTTTTATGAGTACCTTCGGAATTAAACGTATTTTCACCAACATATCGAGGGTAAATTAAAGTCACCACCAACTATAAACGTATGAGTCAATTTTTCTTTGAAACATTCAGCAATTGTATCATCTGAACTGGGAGGTAAGTAACAGGATCCAATTATTATTTTATTCCGGTTGCCAACAATGACCTCTACCCATATTAAGTCACAGAAACTATCTTCTTCTTACCAGAGTTGTCGATCACGGTTGTTTCAGACCCCCCCCAGTTTTTTGCGCGTGGTCTAGCTGCTTCCCGAGTTCTTTGTAGGACCTCTGTCAGAACACGCGTTTTGTGATGTACTCGTATACTGCCTTGAACATTGTGTAGTGACGACGCCTCAACAATATATCGAACTTTTTGGCAGTGGGTCCTTCCTATGAGTAGATGCTGATGTTCGCAGTCCATGTTGTGTGTATTGCCCTACCTTGAAACGTCCCCTTAGAAAAATTAAACATGACTGTGCTTAAACAGACACACAATATTTTTTAGCGCAACACAATCTGACTTTCAATAATCCCTACAAAAGAATGGCCCTGACTAACATTAACCTATACCTTTCACAAATCACTTACCTCACAAAAATCTTTGTTACTCGAACTACTGCAATACAGCGAGCGCCACTACTGCCAGCTAAATAAAAGATTCAAACTACGGAAGGCACTAACTACTGATAGGCATAGTTAGCAAATGAAAGATTTTAATAGAGAACAAACAATGTATTTACCTTAATAGTCATAATATATATAGCAGTTCATGACATCCAGTCTTACAAATTTCAAAACTCCGCCATCTCTCTCCCCACATCCACCACTGCTGGCAGCTCACCACCAACTGCCCAACGCTATGCGCTGTTAACATCCAGCTGCCCAACGCTACAATGGCAGACAACAATGCAAACTAGCCACAGACTGCACACAGCACAGCCGGTGATTTTCATACAGAGCGCTACGTGGCGTTACCAATAAGAAAACAGAAACAGCCTACTTACATTGCCCCCATGCTCCCCACAAAAAATTTTACAAATTGTTTTGGGCACTGGCCAATACATATTTGATAAAAAATTTTCACTATTACAGTAACAAAGAAATCAAATGCACACACTTATTGATACAATGTTGGTCAAATGCTAAAATTTTCTCACAATCCATAAAGACAGTACTGATCATTCATCACGGTAAAACTACCGTTTCTTTTCTCAAAGTCTGAGCAGTAATAGACAATGCACACGGAAGTAGTGGATTTCCATGCAGTCTTGAAGAAGTAGTGTTGTCCTTCCAACGGAAAGACAGTACTGACTCTTGACATGCAGACAGGTAATGGGCCACAACAGAGCAAACCCACAGCAGAGTCATTCGAAGTTTTGAAGAATACTGGTAAGTAGGTCATCACAGAGCAGACCCACTGTAGTCCTGGTAGAGATTATGGTATTGGTGGGCCACCAGAGGTGCAGATCCACTGCAGTCCTTGTAGAAATAATGGTATTGGTGGGCCATCAAAGATGCAGACCCACTGTAGTCCATGTAGAGACGGCCAGCAGCCATTTGTTGCGATTGTGCAGGTGCACAATCACCATAGAAGAGTCTTGCGGAGAATATAGCAAGTCCATAAACCACCACTTGTGCACTCACAAAGCTTTTGGAATTGTCCTTAGAACCAGCAATGCTGTTAACCAGTCCCTTGCTGAATTATTCACACACGTGGAAACACTATCAGTCCCTACTTCTCACATATTGTCCATATACTATGACCAACAGAAACGTGTGCAGTGAAATGTAACTTACAAGTTACTTAATCTGATGAACTAGTGTCCATTACAATTTTATAACATAAGAATACAATTACAAAGATACAGAATACATCATTAAAGAACATAACAATACAGATAACATTTGTAGTAATAGGGGCTTTACAAAAGAATAGAAATAAACATATACATCAGTGTTACAGGAATTATGACATAAGTAAATACATAAAAGATCAGAATAACTTTTGAAACATCAACTTCACACATGAGCATTAAAACAAAACAGAACAAATAATGTTTAAACATCTTTACAAAGTAAATAACATAGCATTAGAAAAATCCTACAACATAACATCAGCTAAACACATAAAAACAGGAAAAACACAAATACACAAGGGAACACAAACACATAGTGGGATAACACAAGGAAAGGACAGGGTTTCTTTTACTGCAGTATTTTGCAAACAAAACTTTCTTTACTTCTTGGAGATCTCCCTTCGTTCTTCATTATTTCCAAAAAGTCCTATCTATACCTGCTTTCTGTACTTTTTTCGTATGACTTCTCAATGCATTTCTTCCAATTCATCACAACTCATTCTCTTATATAGTCTACCCCCTCTTAAGCTAGGTTAAATCTACTGAGCTCAGATGCTAAACTAAGGGATGAGGCAATGCAGCAGCACAGAACAATTAACACAAACAGCAATGACAACAACAAAAAAATGGAAATTGGCAAAGCTAGCAGCAGTAAATGTAATAACTTATCTCTAAACATGACAAAACCACAAGCAGAAAAAATAGTACACTAAAGACAACAACGCAGATAAGGGAAATGTATATTCACATCTTAATGTCTATGTAATTAAAGTGGTGCACCACAAAAACTAATTCTACAAAAAAATTACCAAGTACTTGAAAAGCAAATTATATATGCAGTTACTGCTGTTAGTCCCTTCTTATTGTTCTTTCCATTCCAAGAGCTCCTTTTTCGAAGAATGTGTATCATAAAATAATTATTTAATAGATCTGTTGACAGAAAGTGTTCTCATTAGCAAATGCATTTAATTTTATTTTATAAAACCAATGCTGCAACACAGCTGGAAAACATATCAAATGAAATAAGCAACAATGTACAAAGCATAAAAATATCATTCAATAGTCATGTGACATTTCATAATTTAGTAGAAATTCTCTCAATTCTCATAGAAAGACACTTGTCATAATCAGGTGTGCAGGTGTACAAATATTTCCCATCAATTCATAAGCATTTCAGTAAATAGCACAAAGTACGAGTAATCATGTTTCCAAGTAGTGAGGGTATCGTATTTGCGATGCTTTCTACAAAGGAATGTCAATAGCGAGGTTAATGGCCTCATTTTTTTTCTCCACCTGTGCCTCTGAAAGGCACACACTAATGGCTTTTTTCCAGGTGACTGTCGCGCAGCTGGGTTCTTACAGTGACCTACTGAAATATTTACGTCAGTTTCCGCTACAGTGACAGTTGGATACAAATAAAATTTCACAGGTCGAAATATTTGCGTTACAAATCTGTAGAAACAAAATCTTGTAAATATAACAGTGTCCAAAAAATTTTCGTCGGCATTGTGGTACATTCACGCATTTACACACATTTCATAACTCTTAAAGTATGATTCTTGGTTTCCAACATCCTTTTTCACAAACCAGAGTCCCTAACCACTACTCATTATTCCTTATCTTATTACACATATACATAGTCATCGACACTTCTTCAATATTTCATCATAATAAATACATAGCATAATCAAATTCCTCATGTATCATCAGCTTATTGATCATAAACATACCTCAACAGCATAATACACATTGTCATCATGAAAATAACATCATAACACCTCAGTCAAATCTCAAACACGTCGTAGCTTTCTGCAATAATGTCAAAACCTAAAAAAAATTCTCTGCTCATTTCAATAGTGTGATCTACCTCAAACGTACTTTAAAATCATGCTCCCTTACCAAATACATCATTCAACGCTCTCATAGTATCACAATGGTTCTGAAAAATATGAACAGTTCACAAAGTACAGACAAAATACAATTTCATAAGTGTGAAGTTACCCAACTGTGTAATTGCGTAAACATGTGTCACTGATGTAGTAAAAAAATGTTTATCTCTCAGTTAAATGATCAGATAGCTGTGTAATTTGTGTGTTAGAGAAATATGGTACCGATGTGTAAAGTTGTTTAACCCAATACCATATTAGCTAGGGCTCCTTGTGCTTGCCAAACACATGGTGCACAAAGTAAGCGTGTACCCCCCTGAGGATTAATGTAATTATACCCTCAGGTGTTACAGATTACAGCAATGGAATGAAATGTATCACAGAAAACCTTTGTATCATTGTACTTCCAATATCTTTAAAAATTAATGTATTAAGTACAAAATTAATCACTCAAATACGTGTACTGTAGCGCTAAACTGTGCGTCTTGTTGTAAGATAATCTCTGTGGAAGTGTCGTAGTTATCATCCTCCGAAAGCTAAGTTCCGCAAAAGTCAATGTACTTACCTCATGATAAACAAAAGTGAAATGCTTTGCGTATAGATATCTTAGTTATTACGCTTATTGCCGTGATGAAGAAAGTACTGTGCTGTAACGTAATGTTGTGCTACACAAAAGGCTGTCTCATTGTAGCTATACCACAAAAGTTACTACTAAAACGTGTTTTACTTTCCAGAATAATACAGAAAAACTGTGCAGATATAAAACAGAAACACCGCTAAAGCAACATTGTAAATTTTTACTCATTAGTAGCGTCGTGATAAAATCGTGTAGCTGTCACATAAACTAACCACTGTGTCATCTGGTATCTCACAGAAAGTACTTTAAATCCAGAATGTATTTTCAAGTAAACCAAAATGTTGCATTAAAATCTCATAAGCAGTACTGGTGAATGTTCTAAGTATGTGAGCCTTATAGTCTTAACGTAATCATGCAACTAACAAGCAAGAATGTACACACACAATAACACTGTGTCGTCTGTTCGTAATTTCTGTTTAAAGAAGTTCTCTTGGTTCTTCACTGGATATTTAACTTCAAACATTGTTGCAAGTTAACAGATTTTAAGTCTGACAAAGCATACTAGTAATGTAAAGTGAAAAGTTATATGGCAAAGATAAAGTTAAAAAAGCAAATTATCTTTCAATAAACGGTTTTACATGTGAAATGTGGTGTAAACCTTTACTCTTACGACTATGCAGAGCTCCAGCTTCAACGGAATCATCGTGTGGTATATGTCGGTAAAGAATACTGGAATTTTTCTCAAGGTTAGCATCTATGTTATTTTTCTCTGAGCCAGCCGGCGCACGTGGCTGCCTGCGGTGCAAGTCATTGTCTGTCTCTTTGTTGGCGCGCGCCGTTATTGGGATTAGGAGACCTAACTTCTACAAATTCACCTTGACGAGAAGGCCCTGCCCTGTTTGAAGCTCGCCAGTTCTGATGGAATTCAGGTCTGTCGTTTTGTCGGTAGTTTACATAGTTTCTTGTTTGTCGGTCATGTGGTGGAGAATTTCTCCCTGAATCGTAACTGTGCGCTGAACTGTTGCGTCTGGAATTATTCTGTCTCCCTTGATAATAATAGTTCTGGTTATCATATTGTCTGTTTCTATGATTGTCTCTGTCATATTTATTACTACGGAAATGCGAACTTTCTCTGTAACTATTACTCTGCCAGTGGTTGTCATACGGGTGGTGTCTGTTTTGGTCACGATTTGTGTTGTGAGAATAGCCTCGTCGTGTCCAGTTATTATTTATTTCATCGCGGAATTGCGACGGATGTGATCTGCAATTGTTGTGCTCCTGTTTTCGTGTTCCGCGATTCTCAGTGTCAATTTCTAATTCTTGTAAG
Source organism: Schistocerca serialis cubense (assembly GCF_023864345.2). Classification (NCBI taxonomy): domain Eukaryota; kingdom Metazoa; phylum Arthropoda; class Insecta; order Orthoptera; family Acrididae; genus Schistocerca; species Schistocerca serialis. The sequence goes on along the minus strand of NC_064638.1, from coordinate 560,252,457 downwards.
AGTCCCTGAAAAGCTTCAATGTCGTCTTTGCAACGTCCTGCCAAAATAATATGTCGTAAATGTTCAGGTAATTTGATTAAGCAAATGCGGATGAGTTCTGAGGGGCTGTATGGGTTTGACAGGTACTGATTCTTGTGCAACATGTCTTCAAAATATTTCACAAGACTGGAAAATTCAGATTGTTCGAAAAGTTTCATCATTATGATGCTATGTTTTACTCGGTCTTGTGTAGCTTGAGACCAATATGCTGAGAGGAAGGCATGGTAAAATTCTCCTTCACTGTGACAATCGTGGATGACCGATCGCATTCTTACAGCTGGTTCATTCTCTAAATAGCCACACATAAATTCTAATCTGTGCTCTAATGACCAGTTGGGAGGAAAACAATGAGAGAATTGATGGAGCCACGCTTGTGTATGAATGTCGTTGCCAGAATTCTTAAATGTTTTGAATTTACGTGTAGTAATGAGCAGCTTATAGTCAAAATCATCATGTCGGCGAGTCCCATATCGCTCATTGTTACGTCGTTTCGGAGGTTCCATTTCACAAATCACTTACCTCACAAAAATCTTCGTTACTCGAACTACTGCAATACAGCGAGCGCCACTGCTGCCAGCTAAATAAAAGATTCAAACTACAGAAGGCACTAACTACTAATAGGCATAGTTAGCAAATGAAAGATTTCAATAGAGAACAAACAATGTATTTACCTTAATAGTCATAATATATATAGCAGTTCATGACATCCAGTCTTACAAATTTCAAAACTCTGCCATCTCTCTCCCCACATCCACCACTGCTGGCGGCTCACCTCCAACTGCCCAACGCTACGCGCTGTTAACATCCAGCTGCCCAACACTACAATGGCAGACAACAATGCAAACTAGCCACAGACTGCACACAGCACAGCCAGTGATTTTCATACAGAGTTCTACGTGGCGTTACCAATAAGAAAACAGAAACAGCCTACTTACAATCTGTCTGTGGCTGTGACGATTGCGTTGTGGAAGCTCTGTGTGGTTCTAATACCCTCCATGTGTTGACTAGTGGAGGAGATTTTGCGTTCCCTTGAGAAAGATTATGCTACTTACGCCCCCGGCGTCTCCGCAATAGGTGGGTGGCGGCCCCTTCACATTGAGTATGAAGTAGTTGCATTCATTTACCACGTCAAGCACTAGTTGTCCTCTGTCGTCCGTTCTACCTGAATTCCACAAGCTGGATTTTGCGTTGATATCGGTTAGAATGATTACCCTTTTTCTTTCTGAGTGTTGTGCAAAGTCTTTTATTTTTTTTCTAGGAAAGGTTCTATATCATACGAGTATTGAGCGTATACAGACGACATGAGTCATACATCCTGTCCGTCTGTTATTTCTGCTGGGGCAATGTGTTCAGAGCAAAATTAGGTGATCTGTGTTACAATGAAGTTCTTATTAACAACTATTATCGTGGTTTTCGCCTCGCTGAACGGTTTCCTGAACGCAGGCGATGTCTGCCTTTGTTTTATCTAAGAGTCTACATAGTTCCTTGTTTACTAGGGTACTACCCTGTCAGTTTGGTTGTATTACCTTCAGAAGGGGTATCTAATGAAGGAAAAACACGTGGTTGTAGTTTCTTTAAAATCCAGAGACACACGTCCATGTGTCCCCACGAACTCCATGTATACTTTCCCTAGGTTTAGACCCTTTCCCCTTCGCGCCCATGCCTCCCCTAAGAGCTTACATAGCTTTTTTGGGTTCGTTGCGATATTTTCAACTCTTAGGATCATCCTGTCAGTTTGTTCTGTTGTTGGGAATCAGATTTTATCCCTTTTATCAGGCTTAGTTCATACTACGTAGCGAAGAGCTGCTTGAAATATATCCTTGTTTTCAAGTCTGCTAAGCCTTAAGTTAGTTTCTAAATTTTCGTAGTTTATGTTATTAACGGTATTCAGCTTGGGGTCCTTGATTGTACCTGGTTGGTGTTCTTGACTGTTTGTTTGTTGGTCCGATTTCGAAAAATTCTGTAATGTACATGTTTTCGCTGCTTTATGATTTCTGGTGGTATGGAGTTTGATGTGTTTTCGCTGAGCATTTCCCCTGATAGTGACTTGTTGTTTCTGATCTCAACCGGGCACTTGTTCGTGAAAGCTGACTGTTGTGTGTCCGTTTCTGGAGTGGTTGTGTCTAGTTTTCTGCCGGTGCAGGTTGTGTCTTTCTGTTCACCTACCTTACTGTTTTGTTTTTCACAGTGACTGTGAGTGCTACCCCCGTAGACAAAGCGAACTAGATTAATATAGGGTCTGCATTTGGTTGTATCTTATTCTACTTGGTGTGCTGGTAGTGTGCAATCGTCTTTGTTTGTGTTTGCCAGTGGTGTTGCGTTTCTTGTGAACTTTACGACGTCTTCATTCGCAGAATGTTTAAGGATGTCGTTACAGTTCTCTGTTTTATCTCGTAGTATTTCGTCTGCCAGTTCGTCATCTTGTAAAAGGAGAGCAGCCTGGAAGATGGCCAAAACAAAAATGTGATGTTTCGGGTGCCTGGCCACCTCATATTCAATTGTGCCCTGCAGGTAAAAATCGTCTATATAGTCAGTAATGCTGAAGTTATTGTTTCCCAGAACTGAGGCTTTACATTAGTATTGTAATATCTGCATTTGAGGGTTGTAATAACCCCTTGTGTTGACGCTAGGCAACGGCTAGCCGCCAGCCTCTCTCCTAGTCGACGGCGATTTGTACCTTTGCCTGTTTGCGTTGTTAGTTACGTCTTTTTTTTCGTGCACGAGGGAGGACTCGAACCACCGACGGGGGAAGCGCGCGGACTGTGACAAGATGCCTGAGACCCCGCACCTACACCGCGCGGCAGTTACGTCTGTTCCTATGTGTGTTAGGGGGTGGGTTGCCGACAGTTATGGTAGCATTCTTTATTAATGGCCGTTGTCCAGAACATCGTAATGGGTGCGCTCTATTTGTCTTTCGTAGAGCTGTTTATATGTAGGACAGTATGGCCCCCTGCGTTACCGCGTCATCTATTTCTGTGTTTGTGTGGTGTACAGCATACAGTATTCTCCTCCCTGCGTTCTGACTTTTTGTGTCCCAGTTTTGTACGTCTCCCGAATACTGGATTCTTGTCGCCAGAACAGCTGTTAGCATGAGTGACATAAAAGTAGATATCTTAGGTTTTGCGAAACAACAAAAGTCACTTAAGAAAGTCTTCCTGTCCAGATGGTATACCAATTAGGTTCCTTTCAGAGTATGCAGACACTATAGCGCCTTTCTTAGAAATCATATACAAGCGCTCACTTGACGAAGGTCTGTTCCTAAGGGCTGGAAAGTAGCACAGGTCACACCAATATTCAAGAAAGGAAATAGGAGTAACCCATTGAATTACAGACCCCTATCACTGACATCAATTTGCAGTAGGATTTTGGAGCTTATACTGTACTCGAACATTATGAATCACCTTGAAGAAAATGACTTATTGATGCATAACCAACACGGATTCAGAAACTATCGTTCTTGTGCATTATTATTCCCATGAAGTAATGAGTGCTGTCGACAAGGGATCTCAGATCGATTCCATATTCCTAGATTTCCAGAAGGTTTTTGATACCGTTGCCCACATGCGACTATTAATCAGATTGCGTGCATATGGAGTATCGTCTCAGTTGTATGACTGAATTCTTGATTTCCTCTCAGAGAGGTCACAGTTCGTAGTGATAGACGGTGAATCATCGAGTAGAAGTGATATCTGGCGTTCCTCAAGGTAGTGTCATGGGCCCTCTGCTGTTCCTGATTTACATAAATGATCTAAGTGATAATCTGAACAGCCCCCTTAGATTGTCTGCAGATGACGCTGTACTTTACCGTCTAGTAAAATCATCAGACGATCAGTTCCAATTACAAACCGATCTAGAGAGAATTTCTGTATGGTGCGAAAAGTGACAATTGCCATTAAACAAAGAAAAGTGCGAGGTCAGCCACATGGGTACTAAAAGAAATCCGATAAATTTTGGGTATATGATAAATCGCACAAATCTAAGGGCTGTCAATTCGACTAAATACCTAGGAATTACAATTACGAGCAACTTAAATTGGAAAGACCACATAGCTAATATGACGAGGTTGCATAGTTGGCTGTTAATAAACACATTTCTACCATCACTGTCACGGTATTTGTCTGGAAAACACCACCACATTGAGAGGTAATATCGTACCTCGATTCGTAAAGCGGGTATAGGTTTTAACACAGATACTTGGGTGCACCTGTAGAAACAAGAGCGCTTGTGAGAGTAACATGCAGTAGTTGTTGGGATCGGAATTTTTTCTTTAACATCTGCTCAATTACGTTTATGTCATGGCGGTATGACTCACAGGAAAAACATACGAGACATGCACACCCATCGTTGATTTTCGGTCAGTATTATTTGGTATCGTATGCATCCAGTTATTGACGAGGTGATATTAGTGCTGAGTGTGTGATATGTTCGCATTTGAGCATCAGGTTTATAAAGTATATGTATTTGTGTAAAGGAAATATCTATGTGCTGTTGTAGGGAGGGTATGGATTTGACTTGGAGTACTGTGATATCAAAGGGAAGACTATGTCAAGTAATAACAATGGTATTGATATTTCTATTTCCAGAGCCACTGCCGACAACAGTGATACGTCGCCCATTGTCGAATGCCGCTCAATTGAGACCGTGATCACAACATTTAATTGTAAGTATAATGATAAAAGAAATATGTGAGGCGTTTTCGAGAATGTGTTCGTGTATGCAGAATCTGTGGTGGTACTGATTCGCCTTCTCATGTTAATGGTAGCAGTCTTCCTAATGCAGAGGCCTGTTGGAGTGTAGGAATGTATGACAGTTAACTTTATCATCTTCTAGACGACCAAATAGCGAACTAAGTATGTGCTGGGCGGCTTTGTAGATCAATTGTAACTTTAACAAGATGGTGCGTTTGCAGCGGATCATTATTCCTACCCATGTAAATTGTTCCATCTATTGATTCTGCACATGTGGTGCCTTTATTCAGTTGAGGAAATATCGATTGTGGTGTGTTGGACACGCGCGTGCCTGTTCTCTAGAGATGGGAAAGACCGTAGCTGGTTTGTAAACAATATTAATCATGTCGAATATGATAGATGACCGACTTCGGTGTTCGAGAGTGCGAATATCAGTTTACTCTACTTGTTTCTAGTTAGTCAACGGTTTACAGCACGCTGAACCTCGCTAAATTTTGGTGTTTGTGGAGCAATAATTTACAGTGTAAATGTTGTGCATCATGTTGCGTTAGCGATCGGGAGACTAGTGCGGTGTTCTTGATATCGAGAAGTACAGCGAAAATTGACGGTACTCTGTGATATATTCGCTGGTTGGAGATCGGTTTGATGATCCAATATTCTCGCGAGTATGGTTTGTATTTCATGACCTGTAAACAACTTTGCGATGTTTAGTTGTCTGTGCAAAATGGTGATCAGTGTAAAATAGTTTATTACCACTCAGCGTCGCGTCTGTAGAAATATCAGGTTGGGTGTGTCTAAATTGACGTAACTGTCTGTGCAATTTAGCAAAATAACGAGAGAAAGCCCAAGAAAGAAAATGCTCGATTGATTGTTGTGGGATATAGAGCTGTGAGACATTTGCGTATGTTGAGAGCAGGAAGGCTATCACGCTATGTCCGGGAGGAAGACTGGATCGGGCGATATTTTGGTAAACAGATTCTGTTAGGACAGGAGTTTTGGCGCATACAAGCTGAGACAATAAGAAAGTGAGCGTTATCTATTTCTTGGCCGGGGGGGGGGGGGGCTATGAAATTTAGTAGAGTTAGACATGGTTGTTATTTTAGATAGCAATGTGAGTTGAATATAAGATTGATAACATTGCTAGATGCGTTTGCAATGGTATGTAGCTAAGCGCAGCGAAGTGTGCGTCAAACGTGGGGTAGGGTCCGTCAGCATTGCTAAGAAGAAAGCAGGTTCTGCTATTGTGGAACGGAATTCTGCAGCTTCTTTGCCGGACCGCAGTTAGAGTGAGGGTACAGAGGAACGCCGAATGCGTGCGGCTCTGCTTGGACTGCACGCTGTGTAAGTAAACGTCCAGTCGTTAATGGCGCCTACATACAACTAAGGCCTGCTTTCGGCTGCAGCTCGCAGTTGCGCTCCGGCCCGATCACGACAGCAGGTGTGTGTAGGTGAACACGTATTTGGATAGGAATTTCTCAGGTGTTACGTATGAATGGGGGAGCCGCCACCTCATGCTTGCTGAAGCCGAGCAGGCGTTGTGCGCGGCTTTCATCTGAGGGATGCACCACTTATCACTACCTCCTCTGTACTCTAATGGAGAGGGGGCTGTGGACTGTGCTTGCTCGCATTGAGTGCATTATTTCGGGAGCGGGTCTGTAGGCCGTGATATGCGCTGTTTGGATAGTTTACGAGTACTTAGCGTGTCTACAAGCCAATGTTCTGTATTATTTAGGAGCAGTTCGCAGGCCTGTACTGAAATTACTTCGGAATGTTAGAAGTTGTTTGTGTGTTCAAAAATGGGTTCAAATGGCTCTGAGCACTATGGGACTTAACATCTATAGTCATCAGTTCCCTAGAACCTAGAACTACTTAAACCTAACTAACCTAAGGACATCACACAACACCCAGTCATCACGAGGCAGAGAAAATCCCTGACCCCGCCGGGAATCGAACCCGGGAAGTTTGTGTGTCTGCAGTCTGTGTATTGTGACCCCAAGCATAATATGGCGAGTGTTTTTGCGTCTGTGTGATAAATATATGCGATCGCTAGAGAAAATGTTTGAAAATAAATAGAGTGAACTACTTCTTTTCTCCCCTCAGCTCCCCAGAGCAGACTGAGTCGTTTTCCCTCAGGATCTTGGTTTACGTCACGAAACGGACGACAGCATCATAGACCTCGTGGAGAACACACTGTTTGCCGCCATTACGGATAACTGTACTTCTGTCATCAGCTGGTATCGCTGTGGTGTCCTCTGATGGCCAGGAAATGTACTAAGACACTTGGGGTCTGGTGCTCATGGTGAACACACTAGGTAGCGTCATCTTAGATTACAGTACTTGCGTCTCTACAGCATCCTCTAGTGGCATCGATATGAACAGAGTCAGTTGGGCTATGGACTCAGTGGGGGATGCACTTGGTGGTGATGCTGCCTCTAATTGTTTAAATAAAGGATGGTGAATGATTTCGACAGTTGAGGATTAGCAAGCAGAGTCTTTGACATGGATTATTATTATTATTATTATTATTTTCGATTATTCCCATTTAAGGGAGCGTTTGAACTCGAATTCCTTTATGATGATTGTTTATGATTTTTCTGAGCCCAAATTTTCTTCATGTGTTCACTGTGTTGTTTCTTTCGCTCCGCTGTCCATTTGCATCCTGGTCTCTTCTGCGTTGTGGTGTCAAATTTATGTTTTTTGATGATGTTCCTGAATTCAGTTCTATTTTCTGCATCGTTTACTGTTATTTGTGCTTGTCTGAGGTCCTCTTCAACTTCTTTTATCCATTTTGTTTTTCCCCTGCCTGAGTTGATGACTTTAAGAATTCGCTTTGAAATTCTGTTTTCATTCATCCTGTGGATATGTCCGTAGAATTGCATTCTTCTTTTCCTTATTGTATCCGTAATCTTGTCTGTGTATTTATATAATTCTGTTGCTGGTCTCTTCTTCCAGATTCCTTGCTCTTGTATCAGGCCAAAAACTTTCCTGAGAATTTTCCTTTCTTGTTTCTCTATTTCTTTGATTTTAGTTTGCCCACCTATTTGTGTTGTTTTAGATCCATACAGTGCCTCCGGAAGTACGACGGTGTTGTAGTGCCTCAATTTTGCGTTAATGGATATGGACTTTTTGTTATAATAGTTCCACGTGAGTTTATATGCTTTCTGTAGTATTTTTTATTCTTTCCTCATTGGCCTTTAGGTTGATCCCTGATGGCTGGATGATTTCTCCCAGGTACTTAAAATGTGGTACTTGTACGATTTTCCCATGTGTTGTCACAATAGGCAATTTGTCTTGTGGCACTCTTTCTATGTACTGGGTTTTCTCATATGAGATTTGCAGGCCAGTTCTTTGTGCAATTTCGTGTAACTTCTCTATGGCGTTAGTGGCTTCTTTTCTATTACTTGTGAGGATTGCAGAAGCTAAACACTTCAAATTGAATCTATTATCTTTTCTAATGCCAATTTGGATTCCTTTGACTTCTTTTTCCCATGTCCTGATAATTTTTTCAAGAATGATATTAAAGAGTAATGGTGAAAGTCCGTCACCCTGTCGCACTCCATTTTGGATTTCAAATGGTTCCGAGAAATCCCCCATAAATTTAACCTTTGAGACTGTGTCAGTTAATGTTTGCTGAATGATTGCTCTTGTCTTTCTGTCAATGCTGAATTCTTCCAGCGTCTTGCAGAGCGCTACTCTGTCTATTGAGTCGTAGGCCTTTTTAAAATTTACAAAAGTGACCACTGTGTTTCGGGTGTTTCTCATCTGGAGAATCATTTTCAGATTCCAGATATGCTCTATGCATGATCCTCCCTTGCGAAAACCAGCCTGGTATTCTCCTATTTGTGGGTCAGCTTGTTCTTCTAATCTATTCATGAGAACTTTTGATAGGATTTTACATGTGTACGGTACGAGTGAGATACCCCTGTAATTATTTGGTTCAGTTTTGTCTCCTTTTTTGTGCAGTAGATGGATGAGTACGCATTGCCATTCAGAAGGGATCTGTTCTGTTTCCCAAATGTTTAATACGATTTTGTGAATTTTTCCTGTTAATCTTTCATCAATTAGTTTCCATAGTTCTGCAATAATTCCATCTTCTCCTGGGGTTCTATTGTTTTTCAGTGTCTTTATAATTTCTACTATTTCGTTGATGGTTGGCGGTTTAGCGTCGGGATTTGGTGTAGACGTCTGGTAGTGAATATCCTCTGTAGGTCTTTCGCAGTTGAGAAGTTTGTTGAAATAGTCTGTGAGGATTTGGCAGTTATTCTTCGTGTTAGTTTCTAGTGAACCATCCGGTTTCTTGAAGCAAAGATTGGGTGGCTGGTATCCCGCAATATGTTCTTTAAACGTCTTATAAAAATTCCTGGTGTTGTTCTTCTTAAAGTCTTGTTCTATCTCATCTAGTCGCCGTTTGTCGTAATTTCTTTTTTCCCTCCGAATAGTTTTCGATGTTTGTTTTCAGAGTAATAGAAATTCTTGCCATTTTTCTGATGTTTTGTGACTATTGAAGTTTTTCCAGGCATTGGTCCTTTCTTCTATTGCTTGTTCACATATTATATTCCACCACCTGTGTTTTCTCCTTCTCGGGGGTTGACCCAATTTCATGGTGGATTTGAGGACGTCCACAAGTTCTGTCCAGTTTGTGGTGTTTGTCTGACTAATTTCCTGTAAGATGTTTTCCTTGTTGTGTTTTATGTATTCGGGGTCTGGTCTCAGCACCTTATTTAGTTTTGGCTTTTTTTCTATTGGATTGTAATGTGGTCTTTATTTGTAGAAGATGGTGGTCTGATTCAAAAAATCCTCTTCTCGTTTTCACATTCAGAATTTCTGCTGTGTTACTCTTGGAGATGGCCACATGGTCTATCTGGAATTCACACAACATTGTGTTGGGTGACTTCCAAGTATACAGTTTCTTGTTTGGTTTTTTGAATTGTGTTGACATAATTACGAGGCCGAAATTTTCGCAAAAGCTTATCAATTTTTCCCCATTCTTGTTAGTTTTCTTGTGAGCTGTATGGATTCCGGTGATTTTCCTGTATTTTTTCTCTTTGCCTAATCGTGCGTTAAAGTCGCCTAACAAGGTTATTACATGGTGTTTGGCAATTTTGTTTGTCGTCTCTTCAAAGTATTTCCAGAAGTCATCCACTTTCTGGCGGTTCTTCATGTTATAGCTATTTGTGGGTGCGTGTGCGTTGATCAAGGTATATGCTTCGTTGGCCGATTTCACGGAGAGCGTTGATATACGTTCTGAGGCAGACTGGAAATCAATGACAGAGTCGCTGATAGACTTGTGGACTACAAATGCTGTACCAAACTGTTTGAGTCCTTTCATCATGTTTGGTTTTCAAGTTGAAAACTAACTTGGTGGTGGTCCTTCCGAGGAAAGATCACGAGGGATACGACTTGATTGTTGAGATCAAGAAGGTTGTTGCAGCCGCACCATCTAGATGAACAGACGCTGACCCCTAACCGCTGGATACCAGGCAGACGTTAGTGGATTTCGGTTGATAGTTTTGGTCCACCCCGGGTATTTTGTTTCCCCGGTACCCTCCATATCTGGAGAGCATTCCCCTATCCGCCACCTGGGGAGGCGCCCGATGCCCGATGGGAGACTATCAACTCCACACGAGGATTATTATTATTATTATTATTATTTAAGATTTGTTTGGCTATTTGGACGTAAATGTATTGCATTATTTATGAGGGGTTCGCATGTCTGTAGGCTGTGGAATGCATTATTTTTGACGGTTCACAATTAGCAAGCGTGTTGCAGGTCTGTATGCTGTGGGACATGTCAGAGCGTGTGTTCTATGATAAATATACTCCACCCCTAAATAAATTTCTCCTAAATAAATAAAGTACACTCATTCCTCTCTCCATCAGCCTAGTGCAGGATGAGTCCTTTTACCACCCGGCCCTAGGCGGCCTGGTGACTTAGGTTAGTGGCGGTGGAGAGCTTCGTTAGCAACACTTTTCTTATGTTGGTAGAGAAAGCAGAAGTGACCTTTCTTCACTGCCAGAATTCAAACTTGGCGCCAATTCCTAGGAGGTGGTGGCAGTCGGGTGGTTGATGTTAGTACAAGTATCCTTTCTTTCCCACAGTTTTCTTAGGTTGGTAGCGAAATCACAAGTGACCTGTCTTTACGCTATTTTCTTAGGTGTGACGCATTATCAAGTTGGAATTTGAATTTTGCGCAATTTTTTTGGGGATATGGTTAGGTTAGTGGAGGTAGACCAAGTGTACAATCTTACACCTTGTGGTGTAAGCCATCTTGAATAACGGTGCATGCATCACATTCTGACGTGAAGGTGGTGCTCTCTTTAAAAATGGTTTAAATGGCTCTGAGCACTATGTAACTTAACTTCTGAGGTCATCAGTCGCCTAGAACTTAGAACTAATTAAACCTGAGTAACCTAAGGACACCACACACATCCATGCCCGAGGCAGGATTTGAACCTGTGATCGTAGCGGTCGCTCGGCTCCAGACTGTAGCGCCTAGAACCGCACAGCCACTCCAGCCAGCTGGTGGTGCTCTCTGGTGTCATCAATGTGAAGTGGACTCTGAACCTTGTGGTGGTGGACACACTGGGTGCAGCCATCTTGAATAACAGTACTTGCATCATGATCTGATGTGACAGTGGCGTCCTCTAGTGGTGGCGCTGTCTACTGTGTCAGATGGAGTCCGGATCTAGTGGTGAATTCACTGGGTGTCGCCATCTTGGATTGCATCACAGATGAGAGCGCCCTCTGGTGGTGGCGATGTGTACTAAGTCAGTTGGAGTCCTGACCTTGTGGTGAACACACCTGCATGGAATCGTTTAAAAAAAGTGTTATGTCCAAGTCTTTTTCCCACAAATCCTTAGGAGGTGGTTTCAGTCTGGTGACTGAGGTTACTACGTCTTTTCTTTCGTGCCATATTGTTAGCTTAATAGAGATACCGGAAATGAATTTCTTTTACCGCCAATATTAAAAGTTGGTGCCAGTTTGTAGGAAGAGTTGGCGGTCGGGTGACTTAGGTTAGTGGAGGTAGGCCAAGTGAGTTATTTTCACGCTATTTTCTTTGCTTAGTAGAGATAAGAGTGGTGTGATGCATTATCCTGTTGTAATTCAAACTTGGCGCCATTTCGTAGGAGGAAGTGGCGGTCGGGTGACTTAGTTTAGAAGAGGGAGCCCAATTGACCTTCTTCCTGCGATTTTCTTAGATTAGCAGCGAAACATCAAGTGACTGATCTTCCTGCGATTTTCTGAGGTGTGGCACATTATCATGTTAGAATTTGAACCTCGCACCATTTCCTGTGGGGTGGGGTATTAGGTTAGTGGAGGTAGCACAATTGACCTTCTTCCCGCCAAAATTCAAACTTCCCGCCAAAATCCGCCATCTTGAATGATGTCACGGGTGTGCTCTATGGTGGCGACGATATCTACTAAGCAAGTTGGCATCTAGAGCTCATGGAGAACACACTTGCTTGAAATTGGTTACATAATAAAGACAAGTCCCGATTTTGCTTAGTGTGACGTGTTATCCTTTTGGAATTTTAACTTCCCGCCATTTTTCTGGGCGAGAGGATTGTGGCACTTTCTCGCAGAAATTGAAACTTCCCGCCAAAATCCGCCATCTTGGATGATGTCATGTGCTGTTGCCAAGTCTACAGGCCACCATCTTGGATGACGTCATCGCCGCCATCTTGGATAACGGTACTTTGCGCTAGGATACAGGTTGTTCCAATACTGTCTATCTATGAACTAAGTGTGCCAAGCCTGATATGAGAACACTGTTCATATTTCTGTTAATTAATTAATATATCTATAACTCTCGTAATACTTTGCCTACATAAATCCCAGTATACTTTGCGCATATAAATCCCTGTTGCAGTTTCGCAATCTTTTGAGCAAACGAAGTCGTTCGATTTACATCACGATAACATTCTGTTTGATTTTTATTTTGGCAGTTTTCTAATGATTTTTGTGTTTGTGTCTTTTAGCACTTCCATACTTGTTTCAGTGTGGTTCAATGCATATATCATCAACAGGATTTACATGTGAACAGAACTGGCAGCTTGTTAGGGAGCCTGAATGTCACTTAGAGAATTATCCAAGTAACTGACCATCAGCATAGCTTAAAGTTACATGAAACTTAATTTCATTCATAAGTCACGTCGTAATTCTGACATAGGACCTGTTTAACACCTTGGGAATGACGTCACATGCCACTAGAATAAAATCAGCAGGCTCATCTGAACCTGGGTAATCAGCCAGTTATGGTGACAGTCTTGGCACGCTACCGACAGTAGCAGCAAGCACACTCTTTGACAACTACAGGCAAGATAGCTCGATATTGCTTTTGTCTAGTATGAACGAGGCAAAACATTACTCAAGGTTTTTGTATACTTGTTATAAAGTAAATGGTAAACATAAAGTGGATCCTTGGGCCTGTAGCCCTGGATAGCCAGCGGCCACCAAATAAGTACATCCGCATGAGTAGTGAAACTGGGATTCTACGTTATTAGTGGAGATCCACATTGCTGCCATTTCAGATAAACGTAAGTAGATCTCATACGAATGCCAATGTGCTATTGCTGATAGCTTAGGTTCTTTTTTTGATGCCGATGTCCTCGAGGCCTTGGAATAAACGAATTAATATCAATAAATTTTTGAGGGTATGTGACCGCTATGTCAATATATAAAATTCTTCAGCCTTTCGGCCACTGTAGCAAATGGCCTTCCTCAGTGTCGAGTGTTAGACATCCTTTATTGGTGTTTGCTTTATTTCTGGCAACTGGTGAAAACAGGCGAATGAGAAACGGGTGGCAGTTGTGACGTAGCGCTGTTTACTTGCTGCCTAGTGCCGGCTGAGGCGTGCCAAATGGTTCAAACGGCTCTGAGCACTATGGGACTTAACATCTGAGGTGAACAGTCCCGCCGGTCGCTGTGGCCGAGCGGTTTTAGGCGCTTCAGTCTGGAACGGCGCTGCTGCTACGGTCGCAGGTTCGAATCCTGCCTCGGGCATGGATGTGTGTGATGTCCTTAGGTTTGTTAGGTTTAAGTAGTTCTAAGTCTAGGGGACTGATGACCTCAGATGTTAAATCCCATAGTGCTTAGAGCCATTTGAACCATTTTTTTGATCAGTCCCCTAGGCTTAGAACTACTTAAACCGAACTAACTTAAGGACATCACACTCATCCATGCCCGAGGCAGGATTCGAACCTGCGACCAAAGCAGAGGCGTGCCAGTACACAGTGTACCTACAGACGCTGCGGTCTCACGCGCGCTTGTGTGGATTGCTTTGCGAATGCTGTCGTCCAGTAGCCCCGTTAATACTGAGACGTATAACACCCCTCCTCCTTCTCTTCCTCAATACCCTATCAGATTACGAAAACAGGTTGTTTCGAAAGTAAACAAAAACTTAAGTTTTCTCATTCAGCAGTCAGGATAACACCCTAAGGCAGGCCACTTGCAACAGTGGCCGAAACGTTGGAGAATTTTACATACTGATAATGTGGTCACATACCTTGAAGAATTTTATTGACAGTAATGGCGACAGCGATAACCTACGCTTACATTAGCCCACCCGGCTAGCCGCGCGGTTTAACGTGCTGCTTCCCGAGCAGGAAGGCGTCCCGGTCGCTGGCACGAACACGCCTGGCGGATTAATGTCGAGGTCCGGAGTGCCGGCCAGCCTGTGGATTGTATTTAAGGAGGTTATCCATGTGCCTCGGCGAATGAGAGCTGGTTTCCCTTATTCCTCCTCATTTACACTGTGTTGGCGATTGTGGCGCAAACAGTATCTCCAACTCTCCACGCAAACATTTAGGGTTACATTCGTCTGGTATGAGACGCTTCCGGCGGGTCCACTAGGGGCCGAACCGCACACTAGCCCTGGGTTCGGTGTGGGGCGGCAGCGGGGTGGGTGGACTGCTGTGGCCTGTTGTGGAGCTGTGAACCACAGAGGGCTATGGCGGGACGAACCTCTCCGTTGTTTCTAGGTCCCCGGTTTAATACGATACAATACGTTTACATTTCACAAATTAATGTTTGTCTTAGATGTGAGCGTGTCTGTGTAGCCTTCTTTCACTGGTTTTAAACACTGCTGATCACCGATTTAGTCATGAAATGTTATGAAGGTACGTATATTCTTTGGTTGTATTAATCAGCATGCCGTTAAGACGCCTTCACAGATATCAATAACAAAAGATTTCCAATTTTCTTAATGCTCTGAGTCGGTGCAGACTGCAGAGAAACCGCATTACTGAGTAGAGCAGGTTAGTTGTCGACAGAAGGCATCTGAAAAAGATCGATAATTAAGCCCGTTAATTATTCAACACTTCAGTGAAACGTTTATCACCAATCACAATTTCTCGAATGTAATTATCTTAAAAGCTGGTTGTCGCATCCGGCCCACAGTCGACGTAATTGAAACACGTCCATGTCCCGCGCCTTTATCATCTCACAGGGTTTTCTGTAACTAACACAAAATATAAATCTTATAATAAAATATGCTTCTGTATTCTGAAAATACCATTCTTGTAAGATGAGTTTCACATAAAAAAGAAATGTTGTTTTACTCAATAGTGACTTGAAGTATGCGGAAGAAACTACTTTCTTCATTCCTAAATAACTTGTAGCACGAATCATACGTAACTGCAAATAAATCTCATCTAAAGCGCTTCACTAATTCTAAGGATACGTTTTCGAATTGAGGTTGTGAGATCCGTCTGTAGTCCCAAAAATACTTCCTGTATTTCATTGCTTGAATAGAATTTTTATAGGCAGAGGATTTCAGTAACACCTGCTGGATTGTGTGTGTGGAGCCTTATCAGAATTTAATGTTACTCCATTTGATTTGAAACACTTGTTGATGTTTTCGAATATTTCACTAGCTTCCTTTCCAGTGAGAGAAGTGGTACACCTTTTTATATCTACTCATACACCGTACGTGACAAAATTGGTTCTTCCGACAATACATGCCGATGACCAGTTTCGTATATAAGAAACAACAGACGACTCAGCGTAGAGACCTGTGGTCGACCATGTCTGATTGTTTCTAATTTTGAGAGCCTGTTGCTACGTTTTCGACATGGCACTGGTGCTGTCTCCTTTTCGTCATGTAGTTAAGATAAAAACCACGGGCTGCTGTATCTTGTATTCCATAACACGAAGATATAATGGTTGACAGTTATTACCAAGGATTTCATATTAGTATGGATAATTAAAATATAAGCATGGAGTAAACAGAAAATACTGACTAAAGAACAGCGGGTTAGTTCGAAGTCGATGTGCTGTTTGCCAATGCTATCATATGGTGGCAAGCTTGATACAGTCAAGTGAATAAATGAAGATATGTACGCTTTCAGCAGCCTATGCACAAAATAATCTGACGTATTCAGATCAAGTGCCTGGAATACCATCACGCAAAGCAGCAAACGCGTCCGGTCAATATAAAGGCAAAGGCACAATATGCGGAGGCCGTAACTTGCTCTCCAAAATTTGCACGCGTTCCATAATGCATGAACCTCGACACGCGAAGAGTCGGAAATCTTTTCGTCAGGACAGATCATCAGAGAGTCACGTTCGACATTATATAACTGCGTGGCTACCTACTAGTGAAAACATTAACAGCCACGGACGGTAAAGCGTCGCAAACAGCACTGGTTTGTACTTCCGTTTTATCCATA
Organism: Schistocerca serialis cubense; assembly: GCF_023864345.2. NCBI lineage: Eukaryota > Metazoa > Arthropoda > Insecta > Orthoptera > Acrididae > Schistocerca > Schistocerca serialis. The sequence goes on along the minus strand of NC_064638.1, from coordinate 560,236,060 downwards.
ACTAGATGGAAGTGAGGGCACTAATTAAACAGTTTAAGAGAATATTTCGGCTCAATCACTACTGCAGTATTAATCACCTTAAAAGTTGATCACATTAAAACTTTTTTATGAGATCGGTTTTTAGGGTAGCTAATATTACGAAATGGTTTACCCGAAATATTTTGAGGAGTTATTATTTGTTGATGATGCTGTGGTCTCCAGTCCAAAGATCTGTTTGATGCAGCTCTCCACGCTACTCAATCTTGTGCAACCCTCTTCATCTTCTAATGACTACTGCAATTTACATCCATTTGAACCTGCTTACCGTCAAGCTATGGTTTGCACCTACAGCTTCTACCTCCATGCACTTCCCTCCTTTACTACAACTTCTTCATAGCTCAAGATCTGTCGTATCAACCGAATTCCTTTTCTTCCCAGTTCGATTCAGTCCTCCCTCATTAGTTATTCGGTCTATCTGCCTAATCTTCAACATACTCGTGTAGCACCTCATTTCAGAAGTTTCTGTCCTTTCTTGTCTAAACTGATTACCGTTTTCATATCCGTACAACGTTACATTCCAGTCTTTCAGAAAATCCTCAGAAAAATCTTCCCAACATTTAAATTTATATTCGATGATAACAAATTCCTCTCCTTCTCAAATTCTTTTCTAGCTATCGCCAGTATGAATTTCGTATCCTCTTTTCTTCGACCATCGTCAGTTTCTTCGGCCCAAATAATAAAACGCATCTCATTTTTAGTGTATCATTCCCTAATCTCGTATTCTCGACGTTGAATCATTTAATTCGACTACATCCCATTTTTCCAGTTTTGTTTCCTCTGTTGTTCACCTTATAAGCTCTTTCAAAGACCCTATCTCTTCCGTTCAAATGCTCTTCCTGGTCCGTTGCCGCCTCTGTCAGTATTAGTACGCCTTCGGCAGTCCTCAAAGTTTTAACTTATTCCGTATGAACTTGAAACCCCAACCCAAATTTATCTTTTGTTTCCGACACAGTTTACTCTCTGTATACATTGAATAGCACTTGGGACCGGCTATATCACTGTCTCACTTCCTTCTCAACTATTGTTTCCCTTTTATGTCCACTTCTTATAACTGCTGTCTGGTGTATGTACATATTATAAATAACCTTTCGGTCCCCGTATTTTATTTTTGATACCTACCGTATTTCAAAGAGTGTATTCCAGTCAACCGTGTCAAAGATTTCTCTAAATCCAAAAGTGCTATAAACGTAGGTTTGACTTTATTCATCCTATATGTTATAGGATATGTATTGCCTCAAATGTTCCCACATTTATACGGAACCTACTTTTTCAGTAATAAATTCTTGTCAGTATTTTGCGTTCACGGGTTTTTAAACTTATAGTTCAGTAATATTCACAACTGTCAGCAACTGCCTGTTTTGAAATTGGAAAAACTGGACTTGTGACATTCTACTTGAAGCCCAGAGCTACTTAGCTTCTCTCACAAATCCTGCGTCATGGCAGGCTATTCCAGGGATCACAATAATTCTGAGAAAATGTCGTCTATTTCAGGAATATTGTTTCGACTTAGATTCTTCAGTGACGGGTCAAATACTTCTCACGATATCATGACTCCCGTTTCATCTTCATTCACTTCCTCTTCGCCTTCTATAATAACTGTCTTCACTTTCGTTTCCTTAGTCTAACGCATATATACATTCCTTCGCCCTTTGGTTGTTGACATACACTACTGACCATTAAAATTGCTACACCACGAATATGACGTGCTACAGACGCGAAATTTAACCGACAAGAAGAAGATGCTGTGATATGCAAATGATTAGCTTTTCAGAGCATTCATACAAGGCTGGCGCCGGTGGCGACACCTACAACATGCTGACATGAGGGAAGTTTCCAACCGATTTCTCATACACAAGCAGCAGTTGACCGGCGTTGCCAGCTGAAACGTTGTTGTGATGCCTCGTATCAGGAGGAGAAATGCGTACCATCACGTTTCCGACTTTGATAAAGGTCGGATTGTGGCCTATCACGATTGCGGTTTATCGTATCGCGACACTGCTGCTCGCGTTGGTCGAGACCCAATGACTGTTAGCAGAATATGGAATCGGTGGGTTCAGGAGGGTAATACGGAACGCCGTGCTGGATCCCAACGGCCTCGTATCACTAGCAGTAGAGATGACAGGCATCTTATCCGCATGGCTGTAGCGGATCGTGCAGCCACGTCTCGATCCCTGAGTCAACAGATGGGGATGCTTGCAATACAACAACCATCTGCACGAACAGTTCGACGACTTTTGCAGCAGCATGGATTATCAGCTGGGAGACCATGGCTGCAGTTACCCTTGACGCTGCATCACAGACGGGAGCGTCTGCGATGGTGTACTCAACGACGAACCTGGGTACACGAATGGCAAAACCTCATTTTTCCGGATGAATCCAGGTTCTGTTTACAGCATCATGATGGTCGCATCCGTGTTTGGCGACATCTAGGTGAACGCACATTGGAAGCGTGTATTCGTCATCGCCATACTGGCGTATCACCCAGCGTGATGGTATGGAGTGCCATTGGTTACACCTCTCGGTCACCTCTTGTTCACATTGACGGCACTTTGAACAGTGGACGTTACATTTCAGATGTGTTGCGACCCGTGGCTCTACCATTAATTCGATCCCTGCGAAACCCTACATTTCAGCAGGATAATGCACGACCGCATGTTGCAGGTCCTGTACGGGCCTTTCTGGATACAGCACATTCTCCAGATCTCCCACCAATGGAAGACGTCTGGTCAATGGTGGCCGAGCAACTGGCTCGTCTCAATACGCCAGTCACTACTCTTGATGAATTGTGGTATGGTGTTGAAGCTGCATGGGCAGCTGTACCTGTAAACGCCATTGAAGCTCTGTTTGATTCAATGCCCAGACGTATCGAAGCCGTTGTTACGGCCAGAGGTGGTTGTTCTGGGTACTGATTTCTCAGGATCTATGTACCCAAATTGCGTGAAAATGTAATCACATGTCAATTCTAGTATAATATATTTGTAGCAATTTTAATGGCCAGTAATGTATGAGTTTTTAATACACATACAGATGCATACAGATGCTTCTCTTTAGTCACAGAGTTAAATAAAGTAAAAGTTGTTCGTAATTAAAGAGACTCTTCAATTAAATGTTGAAATGGCAAAACTTCATATGAAACACAAATGTACACCGGGTGTTTGGAAGGAAGTGCCCCATTTTCTTACAAGAAATAGTGTTGGTAAAAAAAAAAGAACGCTGCTCATCGGGGCTCAATTCGAAGCGGTACTCATCACTGAAGACAGCTGTGTTCCAGTCAGTGAGATTTGAGGTCGAAGGCATGTCTGGAGATGTCCCGGACAGCGCCACACGCCCGCCATGCGGCCCGACGTCCTCGGGTGACGGTCTGGAGTGACACTTCTTTTTCATAACAGGACGTCTTGGGTTGTCATCCACGGAAACTTACAGCACAGCCGTACGTCGACTATTTTCTACGCCACGTTTTGTTGCCCTTTATGACAAGCCATTCAGCACGATAATGCCCGCACGCACACGGCGAGGCTTTCTGTAGCTTGTCTTCGTGCTTGCCAGACCCTACTTTGGCCAGCGAGGTGGCCGGATCCCTCCCTAATTGAGAACGTTTGGAGCATTATGAGCAGCGCTTTCCAACCAGATCGTGATTTTAACGATCTAACAAACAAATATGGCACGATATCCCTCATGAGGATACCAACAACACTATCATTCACTGCAAAGTCAAATAACTGCTTGCAGAAGATATTGACTTACTCAGTTTGTGAAGCTCTTTCTTTTGAATAAGTCATACGAGTTTTCTGAAAGTTTACTCATTTGTTTATGTGTACATGTCCACCACATCAATCGATATCCGTCCCGTTCGGATAATTTCTTCGTGGTTCGTCGATTTTTGTGTCTTAGAGTGTACTGAATACCTTTTTATGATAACTTGGCCGGCGTCTGTGGCAGAGCGGTTCTAGGCGTTTCAGTCCGGAACCGCGCTGCTGCTACGGTCGCAGGTTCGAATCCTGCCTCGGGCATGGATGTGTGTGATGTCCTTAGGTTAGGTAGGTTGAAGTAGTTCTAAGTTTAGGGGACTGATGACCTCAGATGTTAAGTCCCATAGTGCTTAGAGCCATTTGAACCATTTATGATAACTTGTGTACTGTAAACAGTAACGGCCCTATATGATTCCAGAATTACCTTTTGCGTTCGTTGATTTCGTTCCGTTAAGATCCACGTTTTGAGTTTTAGCGCCAAAGTACACTGCGATACTGTAGACAATATCGTGTGGAATCAAAGAACATGGCCTCAGCTTGGGCGCCATTGTTTTCGGTGCTTTGATTCTGATAGTCTAATAGAGACAGTTGGATTTCGCAAGATCTCCGTTTGCGGATTACATGTTAATTTCTATTCCACTCTTGAGCGATTTTAGCTGATTTTCTATTTTGGGCTCATTTATCTCTTTATATATGTTTAACATCACCCATTTTTCGGATGAAAGGTAACGAATATTGTATGAGCCAGGAATAATTATTTGTCCTCAACCACGTTAATAGTAACTGATTCGCAAGCTGAGAATGCACAATGGTACCTCGGTCATAGCAGCTCGCAACTACCTCCAGATACTAGGAGAAGCATCAAGTGGAAAATGGCTCTGAGCACTATGGGACTCAACATCTATGGTCATCAGTCACCTAGAACTTAGAACTACTTAAACCTAACTAACCTAAGGACATCACACAACACCCAGCCATCACGAGGCAGAGAAAATCCCTGACCCCGCCGTGAATCGAACCCGGGAACCCGGGCGTGGCAAGCGAGAACGCTACCGCACGACCACGAGATGCGGGCCATCAAGTGGACATGCTTGTTACCCACAGCTGAAGAAGAGGACATGGCGCGCTACGCAGTTCGTGTGTGTGAAAGTGGACAAGTGGACGACTTTACGTAAGACGAGAACCCATAATCCATTTCGTTTTTTCTTTTTTTCTAATCACGTAGGAGATAGCAAACAGCTCGGAAGAGGAACTAAAAGGAGTGTTTTGAAATGAGGCTCTAAGATGAGCATATACGAAAGTAAAATACGTTTAGTAGAACATAGTGGGATTTACTGAGGCTATGCTCAGAGAATTACATTAGTAAATGAGGTTCTGAAATTAGTAGATGAGTTTTTCTTCTTAAGCAGCAACATAACATTACGGCCCAAGAATAGGGGATATAAGATACACAGATTGTGTACAGCAAGAACAGCATTTATGAAAAGAAAGGAATTATTAACATCTAATAAACTTTAAGGCTAGGAAGTCTTTTCTGAAGGTATTTGTCTGGAATGTAGCCTCGTACAGTGAAACATCGACGATAAACAGTTCAGGAAAGAAGAGAATAGAAGCTTTTGAAATTTGGTACTGCAAAAGAATGTTGAATATTGGATGGATAGATCGAGTAATTAATGAGGAGGGCCGGCCGGAGTGGCCGAGCGGTTCTAGGCGCTACTGTCTGGAACCGCGCGACCGCTACGGTGGCAGGTTCGAATCCTGCCGCGGGCATGGATGTGTGTGATGTCCTTAGGTTAGTTAGGTTTAAGTAGTTCTAAGTTCTAGGGGACTGATGACCTCAGAAGTTAAGTCCCATAGTGGTCAGAGCCATTTGAACCATAATGAGGAGGCACTGAATAGAATTGGTGAAACAAGAACTATTTGGCATAACTGGTTGACAGAACATCTAGCCTGTTGGTTTACACGACAGGCGGCGTCTAGGAATTGTCGATCGGTAAAAAACTGTGGAGGGAGATCAAAGGCTGAATACAGTAATGAAGTTCAAACGGATGTAAGCTGTAGCAGCAATGTAGAGATGAAGAGCCTCACACAGGATAGAGTAGCCTGGAGGACTGCACCAAATTAGTCTTCGGACTGAAGGTCACAACAACAAACAACTACTGACCGAACAGGAAAGCAGGGATATTTAAGTGGTCACAAAATTGTCCTTGGCCACACACAATAAGGTGGCGTCTGGAGTTTAGATACAGATGCATAAGTAAGTTGTTCTTGAGTGTATATCGACTATATCTAAGATATTTTCGCGAAACGAGTTCGCACGCTATAAAAAAGTGACATAGTGATGTATCCCTGAAAGTTTTTTTAATTATCACTAAAATTATTTTGTAAGTTGTCACTGATAAAAGTAAAACTTCGCAATCCTCAGAATTTTAACAGCTGCTGTGAAAGTGTTAGTTCCCACAACATGGCGTTGTATGAGACAAAGACAGTGTTACAGGAAACCAAATTTAATGATTTGACGAAATAAATGAAGAAATAAGAATATAAAGATTTCCACAAGACGCCACTGGATGCCTTCCTAGGTCTTCGTCATTATAACTCCATTCGCACATGTTTGCATTATGCTTCATGGTTCAAGAAGATTTTACATTTTAGTGACGCGTGGCACTGGAGGTCGTGTCCATTAATTGGATAATGCCAGGCTAATCAGTCGCTAATGAACCAAAACCGGCTCTGGAGGTAAGAGGCTTAACAGCTGACGCGCACGAGCTGGCGTGCATAGCGCGTGGTGATGGAAGATGTGCCTGCCATGTAGGGACAGCGTAACGAAATCCGCCGAGGGCGGCACGCGATCTGAACCTCACGCACACCACGCCCTCCAGGTGTCCACACTGCTAACGACGCAGTTAATTCTGCCTATAATTAGCTGTGTCACACTGTGATTAGATCCATTCGAAAAACGTGCGATGTTGTGTTCTGGTAAGTGCTTGCTGAAAACTTTATTTGACACCTCTCCGCCGATGATTAATGCGATGGAAAAATCACTGTTAACCATTCTCAGGACTTCTTGGACTGTATCCTCTTCTTCTGCTCTTTGGATGGGATTGAATCACTTGTTTATTTAATCGGCTCTCATATATTCGCTCGAAAATTAATCTTGGTTTCTAATTTCTATATTTTATCATGTAGAATGTGCATGTTCGCCTCTTGTGTCACAAACCAAATCCTGACTCTGTCCGGTAAGGCACAACTTTCCAATTTGGTGACGAGGACACTGTAAACCAGGGTGTTAGTGGAATTAAAGTCCAAGTGAAAGAAATAAGTTCCCAGACGCCAAAAGTCGATGATTCGACAACATAAGATGTATCTAGTCTGAATTGCCCATTTATACCATAGAAATCCTGTATCTGTTGAGTGTGCAGCTGAGATTGTAGTTAAGGAATTCTCACAAAACAATGAAGGAAAATTTTCAAGAACCAGTTGTGAAGGCGGACGTCTTATAAGGCAGTACATTGCCTTATCGTCAGAATTTGCACATTAGTATTAGGAAAATTTGAAGTACTTCCAGCGGTTTCCAAAAAATCTTTCTATGTCATACTGCTGAAGTATGGGGCAGAATTTCAAAACAACAGATTTGTTGTGCACTGCAAGTGTGTCCAGCAGAGTTCAAGAAGTCGTGAAGGCGAAGGTTTGAACACAGCCCGTATTAATGTCCACTAATAGATGACTGGCTGCTTTTGATCGGATAGTGTATGCAAAGAGATTCTGCATTGTGGGTAATAACAGCCGTCGACACAAGACAGACACATGATGAATTCGGCAGTGCATACCTATAGACATATTGGTCACGTGGAGTGCATTAGGTCTCCAGTCCAGAAACGTACAACACGGAGCAAGACAGGTTTCGTTGCTACTTTGAGAAATATTTGAATAAAGAAAAGAGTTGATACTAAAATATGTTGATTCTGAAAGGCAAACTGAAACTGTTTGAAATTCAGGAAAAATTATGAACCTTTCTGGACAATGATTTAGAAGTGCTATGACTAGTATCGCCTACGCTCGAAATTCGACCAACTAAATCAGTGCGCCTCATCCGAGATAAAAAAAAAAGAGTCGTTTATCTTACAGTGATATATTCCACCGAGATCTCTGAAATTTCACTATCATAAATAACCCATAGCAAATGCTGCATTTTAGCTATGAGTATTCTTGAAATAATTCTTTGATTTCTGTCTAATTGTTTGATCATTCGAAGTGAGTCCTTGATACAGTGCATTGAAAAATAAAGTTTGTGTTAATGGCGGCAACAAAACTTATGACAACACAATGTGAATGCCGTGGTAGTCGCGCAAAGTAACATCAGACGCCAAATGATATGCATTACTTTATCTGGACTACAAATTCATCAGACCGAAAATACAAAACTCAAAATTATTTGACGTTACGTTCAATGCACATTTAAATGTATCTGTAAAAACAACTATAGGATTATTATTACCAACGTCCACATTATTCCTGTTACTTTGTCTACACAGAAATTGTCCTCCATTCCGACTCGTTAGTACGTACAGTTCCATGTTATAAGGAAAGTAGTAACCTTTCAAAACCTGATTGATACGTTTGGTAGAAACCGGTAGCAATGTGGGAGACAGAGGAAAACTTTTCCTTTTGCCTGTCTTAATGTTTATGTACACACATAATTTTTTGTGCACATGGCAAAGTACCTTTTGAATTATATAAGTTTCATTGGCCTCCGTGTATAACTAAGTTTAAAAATCAGTTCTTCAATTTCTGATGTTCACGTATTAATATTGTGATCGTACAATAAACTAGATGCACTGTCATTATAAGTGTCCACATTACTCTCCCTTTCTCTGCGCAAAAATTGTCAGACTAGCTCTGCGGTTTTTACTCCGAACTGTCAGCATCTTTCTTGTAGCCATAGTCTAAAACAAACATAGTTTCCGTATAATAAGGGAAGTTGGAAGTCATTGTTATTTAAAATGAAGAAGATAAAAATCAGGTACTTACTTCAAATTTTGTGGTTAAGGTGGCAAATGACCACAAAGTTACTCTCACATACGAGTAAAAGGAAGCGAAATAACGACGTCTATATACAACTTTATTTGCAGACGTCGTTACTACGATATCTAATTTCCACTGCTGACATCAATCGCCCTAGGAGTTGTCACATTGCAGCTGCCCGGTATGGTTGTGTTACTGCAAATGAACCAAATAAACATGAACGTCCCTAGATTGCGATCCACGAAACTTTGTTACTTACGTGTGTCGGGAGATTTTAATGCGTGATAGAGAAGGTATCATCAGAGTTACAAATACAGAAACGTCTACGTCCTTTTATCTCTCTTCACGGCTACATACACACATGGTTTTTTCTTTGTGCACAACTATGGCAAAGTACTTTTCGAATTATATAAGTTCCATTGGCCTCCTTGTACAATTAATATTAACTCTCGAGCTGGCGCACCTGCATATAAAGTGAGCCAAGCAAAAATAAAATGTTTTTGTTTCACAACTGCAAACCTATACCAATTCCTTCAGTATTGCTTCAGGTAACACAGCGATAAATTGTGTTGTCGTACGTCCAAGTGAGCAGCAGTAATACATAATACAAAGCGAGCTAAGCGAGAAAAAACTTTTACGATCACTTCAAAAAAATGACCCCAGTTACGAACTAGCAACATAATCCCACCTTGAGGCAGTTGTCTACGAGATAATTAGTGATGGAATAAGCAGCTGACCGAGATCTGATGCAATTGCACTGCTTAATACTTCGAATGTGTCATTACTTAACACCTGTCCTAGGCAACAGAGAGTTGGAGTGAAAATTTATTTCATTATTGTTTAATAAAACAGTAGTTTAGCTCATATTATGCAAGATTATTTTCTCCTTGTTGAAATAAACTAAGATTATTGATTGGCGACTCCATGGAGTGTTCTGTGCACCACGACCAGATAATGGATATAATTGGAAAGAGAATCAGCATTGGTCGTATTTCTTTGTTTTATTATCCGCAAAATCGATTTTCGGTCACTTAGTGACCATCCTCAGTGCTGTAATATAGAATTAAAATTGGTAAGCACTGGTATCAACAAGCTTAGAGCGATCACATTTATGTGTTGATACCAGTGCCTACCAATTTTAATTGTATATTACAGCACTGAGGATGGTCACTGAGTGACTGAAAATCGATTTTGCGGATAATAAAACAAAATAATAATAATAATAATAATAAATAAAAAAAAATACGACCAATGCTGATTCTCCTTCCAAACTAAGATTAAACTGTGATTTTGATGATAACATAAGGAAACCTATTCTGTATATGTGTACAAAGTGCACAGCGCGCCCACTCGTGTTATAAAACACGGCGCGCCAGTTCGAAGGTTAAAAATCGGTACTTCATTTCTCGTGGTAAGTATTAATAATATGATTTTTTGGTAGTTCTCGATAACATAGACGTGACAGTGAAGAATCGAAGAGCAGCAAATCGCTAGAATTGCCGAGTGGCGTGAAATGACGTCATAGACGATGGGAACAGTAGAAGTGCGAGAATCGCGAAGTTGAAACGTAGTGACAGACGACGTGAGAACGGCTGGAGAATGCTTGCAGGAATGAGCAACTGGGCAGCGTCGCAAGTTGAAGTTCAGTCGCCTGTCAGCAGTAATAAAAACACCAAAGCGGCACTGCTAGCTTGTTATTTGGTACGTGACTAAGATGAATATCGTTCATAATGGTTACGCATTTAAAGTGGGGTGTACTGAACAATACGAACGAACGCCAAGAGTGGTGATACACTGCTGGCCACCGTAAATGCAACACACTGAAGGAAGCATCCGAATCAAGTGAAATTTACACCATGGGTTTGCAACGATGAGATATGCAACTGATTAGAATTTCAGCGCAGACGCACATCACGCGCGCCTGTGGCGCCACCTCATAGCGCCATTTAAGGCTTGGCGATTTCGACGAGTGTACGTTCGGCACGTGTGTTTACCTTGTGGTTGTTTCACAAGACGATCAGTAATGCCTCGTAGACAACAGCGAACATCGTTTGATCAAGTATCCGAGCTCGACAGAGGAAGGATAGTGGCTTACCGAGATTGTGGATTATCAGACAGAGAAATCACTAGTCATGTTGGACGAAACCAAACAACTGTAATGCGGATATGTGACCGTTGGATGCAGGAGGGTACGACGGACCGACGTGGTCGATCGCATTCACCTCGGTGCACCACTACACGTGCTGATAGGCAAATTGTGCGCATGGCAGTGACGGATCGCTCAGTGACATCCCGAACCATAGCACAGCACATTGCGTCTGTAACGCATCATCCAGTGTCTGCGCGTACCATTCGACGCCGTTTACAGCAGAGTGGTCTGTCCGCAAGACGTCCATTGCTTCGTCTACCATTGACGCAGAACCACAGACGTCTCCGTCCCCAATGGTGTGATGACAGACGGATGTGGACGGCAGAATGGAATGACGTTGTCTTTACTGACGAGGCACGCTTCTGTCTGCAGCACCACGATGGTCGGATTCGAGTGTGGAGACACCGTGGAGAGAGGATGCTGGACAGCTGCATTATGCACCGCCACACTGGTCTTGCACCGGGTATTATGGTATGGGGCGGTATTGGATATTACTCTCGCACGCCTCTAGTACGCATTGCCGGTACTTTAAATAGCCGGCGCTACATATCCGAGGTGCTGGAGCCAGTTGTCCTTCCTTACCTTCAGGGCTCGGCCACAGCCATATTTCAACAGGATAATGCGCGACCACATGTGGCACGCATTGTCCAAAGGTTCTTCGTCAATAACCACATTGAATTGCTTCCCTGGCCGGCTCGCTCTCCGGATCTTTCGCCGATAGAAAACATGTGGTCCATGGTTGCTCAACGAGTGACCCAGATTACATCCCCAGCTGCCACACCAGATGATCTTTGGCAACGTGTGGAAGCTGCTTGGGCTGCTGTACCCCAGGAACACATCCAACGTCTCTTTGACTCAATACCGAGACGTGTGGCAGCGGTGATCTCCAACAATGGAAGCTACTCTGGCTACTGATTCTGGCAGGAACCACATGTCACAGACGTCTGTAAACGTAATCATTTGATACTTGGTCAACATGTTATCTACAAAATAAATTTTGTTGTGCTACCTCTTGTCTTTCTAGGTGTTGCATTTATGGTGGCCAGCAGTGTATTTAAGCCATTTGTTATAGTTTTATTGACATTCTGGGAACAATGAGAATCGACCAGGTACGTTTCATTTGTTTTATTTCATATGTTTTGAAACCATTCAGATTTTCTTGTTGCGATTTTCATCGTTGAAGTTATCTGAATATCTTTTTTCGTCCCCGCGTAATATATTTTCAGTGAGTCATTCTGGACCTAATAAGGATTTGCTTATCAGCGTTATACACACTAGCAAAATACGCTTTGTCAGGTTTATATTCCTTGCATTTCATTTACCAGAAAAAATAATTTCCTCTGTGTATGTTAATAAACAAAAAGAGATGTCCAGCCTGTAAATTGTATGTATTATTACAAGTATGCCTCATATGGCGCAAATCAAATTTCTTACATCATTAAATCACTGCCAGATATGAATGGAGCTGTGGAATTAACGAAGGACTGACCCCAAGGTCTTTGAATTACTAAGCAGACACTATGCCACTTAGCCATCAAGACACAGACCAATGTATGACGTTAAATACTTGTTAGTCGCGGTGTGTTATGAACTAAATGAATAGTTCTAAGTGTAATTGTAAACAACTACTAAAGTCATTGTATGACAACTCTTTAGCAGTAAAACATGGCTTTTATGTTGGTTGTTGTGCAAGCAACACAGAAATTATACACTAGAACACCTAATGACGTTGTAGCTGTAGTAATCACAAAGAAATGTAAACGGTGAGGCATTCCTAACGGCATATCACAGCACATAATACGTATTTTACATAGAAAGGAATAATTTGTCGGTTTCGTCAAACGAACTTTTCCGGGTTAATTATATCTGCCCATTGTTTGCGTCTTACTTCATTTATCGGAAATTCTAGCGACGTGAAGTCACTTTCACTAGATTTAACACAGTCGAAAGCGAAGCAGCGTGGAATAATTCTGTACTGTACTTAAACACTGCGTGATCCCTATTAGTTACATCCATCAAAATTTAGTCTACAAAAATTGTGTCAGAATCTAATACGACAATCAACGTTGCTGATTCGACTGTACACATGATACTTTTATAGATGAGAGCTTACGTAAAATGAACCAACAAAGGACGTTCATAAGTGCACCAAGACCTACCGCATTTCTTCCTGCAAATAATTATGCCTCGGAGTAGGTGTTGGAAACGTTATAATTGGTCTCCAATAGCAACTAAAGCCACAGTAAACACAACAGAGGGAAAAATACGGGTTTCTGAGCTCTAAACTAATCAGTGTCTGTATCACCATTGGCCATTTTCTCTATACTTACTCTGTAGACAAGTTCACAATTCAGATAACACTAGGAGATATTGGTAAGTCGTGGTAAGACAACAGATACACCCAGGATATATAAATGGAAACCAAGGAGGAATGAACAGAAAATGAGACCGTGGAACAGTGATCCTCACAACCAATGTATTATTTAATGTAAACTGGTATACAGCCACTGCTTTGATTATAAAGTTAATGTTAAAATGCAGTACCACCACACTCTCAAACTGTAGGTTCCATCTAACACCTCAATTTTCCTGCATTTATTAATTTCTGTTTATCGTATTCATATAACTTAAGTTGTTCGTGTATTCTGTATTTACATTGACAACTGTCTCTTCTCTTTTAATTGGTTGTGTATCACTCTCCATGTTTCATACCTCTTGATGCAGCCTTGCCTAGTACTAAGTTTATCTTATTTCAATAGTTTTGTTTATCAATAGATACCGTTATGTAGGCATGTTATTCTTATATTGTGCTAAAGGTTTTCCTGTCAACTCCATTGTTATTTATGTACTGTTCAGTTTTTACTATTTCATTGCAAAGATGTTACTCACTGTATGTTTCTACTTCACTCTAGATGTGTTACTTCTCTTCCAGTGTTGTCTGCTAACATTTAACTTCTTTGGTGATAATACTCAGTAAATGCCTGAAGATGGCCTTGTAAGCCGAAAACCGGTTAGCAATAAAAATAATATTGTAGAACAAAAGCAAACTGGTGCTTTTCATTTATTACAACAAGAATAGGATCAGAACAATGAAAACAGGAAAGACGACTGACGTTAACGGGCTGGAAAACTAGGGAAGTCAGTCTTAGCCCTGAACTTAACGCTGGAACTAAAGGCATGATCAAAGGAAGAGAAATAAAACTTTTGCTCTACAATAACAGAGAACAAGAAAGAACGTGAACTAAGAAAGGATCGAATAAATGTACAGTGAATAAGACGAAGCAATCAGCTACAAACATCAACGTAAAAGGAATAATGCTGGTAGCGATCACCAACACAAGGGGGGATTTTAGTATTCTTTCTATTGATTTATTTAAGCAGAAAACAGGGAAAAGAGGAAATAATGACCTTTCAGTATGTAGCTTTAAATTAATTGGATCCGTTAATCACAACGCGATGGTAGTTAAGATGGAAGCCCGTATGGAATTGGAACTGAATAACAACATAATGGAACATCCCCTTTAAAAGGTGACTGGACTTTCTGATCCGTTTTTCAAGGATGAAGGATGCACAGATCGACTTCAGGACGGAAAGTTAAAATTGTTCGTTGAGAGAGAAGAAACAGATGTCGATTTACTAAGACCCAACGATACCCAGCTGTGTTCTGTGATCTGATTCAAGAACTAGATAGTGAAAATGGACCACTACAAGATGTGCACCAGGAAGAAATGGAGTAATTGAATGGAAAGGTACTCGCAAAAATGGACAAGAAAGAACAAGCTTGCTTAAATTTCGGATTCAAGTAAGAACTTAAGATGCCCGGTATAGCTGTTCGGATGAATTTTCAGAATGACTTGTCTTATTGATGTCATCTTAAAACGAAGCCTTAAGAACGTTACTTCCTCCCAAGAACTTGGTCCGAATGATCGAATATAAACGATGAAATTCAATATATATTTCGTTGGCGATGGGAGGAAAGGAGCATTATGACAGGAAAATACTACACAAGTGCGACAGTAATGTTTGAGATTTAGTTCGTATACAGAATTAATAAAGCCACCACTCATAGCGAGGCTTATAAAAAAAGGGAAATGTTGTAAATGTACAGTATAGGATTGCTTGCATATCATATGCTGGAGCATATTTAGTATGTTAGCCAACTTCAAGACATATTAGACGATGATTTCTTTAACAAGATTTCGAATGTTTTTACATTTAAGAAGAAGAGACAGAAAGTTGCCAAGCAGAGACAATAATTTTGTATTGGAGTAACATTTTGGATATTTAGTTGGAAATGACATGTAACTGGTAAGTAAATGAAACAAATTCAATACGAAAAAGCATGGAAACATTTTCATATATCATGATTATGCACAATCGTCAATAGAACAATCACAGGACTGTTGCACCGATATTCGATATCGTCACTCTCTTCTTTAGTACTAAAATATTTTGATTTTAATGTAACGTGTAATCGGGATTTTTGGGAAAAAGGTAAAGGATATTTAATACACTGTTGACGTCACGTATATTCTGCACGCTCGTAAATACGGCTTACACATACGCCGACGTTGATTACGGTTGCTACGCAGTTGTTGTAACGCAACATGTTAACAGAGTTTATAGAGGTGTCTTCACTTTTCTCCTTGGCCACTACCGGAAGGCACGGGCCAGGTTGGCCTTCGTCCACAATCACTATTATCCCAACTCGTTCATCGCGATGCTGCTGCATCAAGCGACTGTTTCGTTCCTGCACATTATTGTGCTCGGAATTATTTCTGTGTTGAATTTTTCCGTCGGGTGGGCCCCAATTTTGACTCGCTTGAATCGCCTTTTGGTTAGCCCACCCCACGTGTCGGTCTTATATCGACTACTTTTAGGTTGTTGGAATTTGGGATAGTTGTCCCCCATGATGTCTCCGGGTCTCTTCTTATTATTTCCTTGCTGATTATTGACGGACCCGTTCCTATTTGAGTTCGTGTACGTTGCATTCTGTTGTAGTTGCCTGCAATCACCGTTGCTATGATCACTGTTGGTATGGTAATCGTTCGTTTTTCTGATTCCGTTACTATTGCCGTTTTTATTATTATTAATTCCGCCGTTCTGCAGAGGGTGTTTGCCGTTACTGGAGCTAACCTTTCTTCTATCTTCATGGATCAGATCTAGTGAATGTACAATATCCAGTACTCTTGCCAAGTAAGCTTCATGGACGCTAATTAACTGCTCCCTGACTGGAATAGGTAATTTCGGTTTTAATATTCTTAACATCTCTATCGTTTTCATGGGTTCGCCCCAATAACGAGTTTTACTAATATAACTCTCTATGTATTTTCTCGCCCTACCTAAGTTCGGTTTGTACACAGTAGGATTGTGCACCTCTTGTCTTAGACGTTCTTGCGTACAAGTACTCCAATATTTTGCTAAGGAAATTTTCTCAAATTCTTCGAGTGTTTGATAGCTGTCCGCTGCCAAAAGTGCGGCTTCACCTATAATATGTGAAGTCATAAACTTTTTTTGGCACTCGGTCGAAACCTTGAGCAGGACGTGTCAAGAACTTTTGATGTAAATGACCGGATACACTGACAAATGGCCTTACATTAGTTAATTCAGCGATAGGTCCAGGTTGTACCTTATGCATCCTTGTCCAGGTATGTAAATTCCTTGTTGTTATAATTTCCTCTCAATGCAAGGAAGGTTTTGAAATTTTAATTTTCGAATCAGGAAACATTAATCAATTAATTACAGATGCAAGAAAAATACAATATAATAAAATAATGGTTTCTATTTAACTTTGTCTTTTGCGTAAATTCGAGCCGCGCGTTAGGGCACCACTTTATCGTCCCTCCCTCTTTTTTGTACTAAATGGTTTTTATGTTAATATGTGTTCGTGACTGTTGGGGAAAAGGTAAAGGATATTTAATAAACTATTGGCGTCGCGTATATTCTGCGCGCTCGTAAATGCGGCTTACACATTCGCCGACGATAATCAAGGTTTTTCTTGTAATGGTTTAATTACGTTACCTAAACTCGCGGATGGCTCACGGACAATCAGAAGTAGCATGAAACTATTACTGTTAGTGGCCGTTAAATTAACTGCTGCGAAGAGAGAAACGATATAACCTCCTACGTAACGTAAGAGTTTTTACGCAAGATAAATAATTTCATTGATATCGAACTAGATTACGCATTTCCTTGACAGAAATAAATTTAATTGCAAACTCAAAGGTATCGCGAAGTAAACCTAAGCCTTGTTGACTCCTGTAACTGAAGATATCGATGCAATTCCGTAAAAATTCTGATGAATTGAACTTTGCAAATATTAATGCTTGAAAATTATTAGCAATATTCAAAGTATTTATTATGTTAACTTGAGGGTGAAGCCCAGTATTTAGTATTTAATAACATTCCAGTTAATGGCCGCCTGTGCGCCATTACGACAAAAGAAAGCCAGATGAGTAATCTTCTACACAACTCACTTTAAATAATTATTTTTCACTTAAATGTTTCCACAGAGTGGGGGCGGTTTTGAATAAGAACAGAAGAAATTCACGTTTTACCGTATATTGTAACAGAAAATACGTACATCAAATACTTAGTGCGTCAGAACAGCTAAGCGATTTATTTCTTCAACAGCAGAGACAAAAAGTAGAATTTCATCTTTGAATCAAGTCTTTTTATAACCTTAACGAGATAGGATGTCCATGGTTACAGAGAATGTCTTTACATTGTATAGTTACTCTCTGATACTAAAATACATATTTTATTGTTATTTTTAACACAAAAAATATCATATTAAGGAGCTGTGGGTTTTATACCAATCTGTCGTATTAGCTACAGTTTTTATCGACAGAAACATACTCAGTTTAGTGCTTTCTTTAAACTTAACATTTACACGTCTGCTATAGGTTTAGTTTAAATTCTATAGGGCTTTCTAGGAGAGGTCACATACATTGTGCTGATGAACTGTTCGTGTGTCGGTCAATATGACTACGTCAGAGAGGGAGAAGTGGCCATCAATCTGAAGACCAAGCACCACTGAGCAAGAACATGGGTTGAGAATGCAAGATCACTCACTCAGTACCCTGACAAAACGAAAGACACCAGATAGCCCCTATGAAAGGGGAGGTTCTGGAATATTACAGATAGGGCAGGACTTCTGGAGGAGGTGATGTAACAAGAAAACTGGGACAAATGAAGCCATTGCCTCCCATTGGTGACACATGTACGCTCCAGCCTGCTATGAGTGCTGCTATTCAGGGAAATACTGGGTGGTAGCCTTAAATCTTTCAGCGCAAATATCTCTGCAACAACAATAGACACTGAAAAACGGCTTTCATGGGTAAGAATGTAAGGCAGGATCTCATGAAAATAAGTATTATGAGCCATTCTAAAATGTAAGCAAATATTGTATTCAACGCAAACTTATGTTTTTTGTAAATGGACACCCCGTATTATCTCTTGTGCAATCAGTAACACGAAAAATCACAAAAAGAAAGGCGTTGGTTGCATCGCAATACGTCATTTATACACCGAGAAATTGCTAAGCCAAATTGGCTCTTGAAATAAACGAAACGTGCCACTATAGCACATCCCGAGATGCAAGTGTTGACCCCACGTTGCCCTTAACCGCGATGTGATTGACATACTACGATGCAACAAACGCTGTACTTACTGCTGTTTACAATGTTATTCAGTTGACTGGAATCAGTGCAGATGTCCAGTCACACAACTTCATATAACTACCATTTGCCCCTCTGTAATATCCTTGGTGAGCCATTACTTACGTTTACCCTAGCCGATGATATTCGGATATTCGTTACCGTTATGTCCATTGTAGTACTATAGTAAAGATCAATAACGAATGAGTAAACCTTTTACTCATTTTTCATTCTGTGTAAGTGGATGTAAGTATTGTTCCCAATCCACAGAGTAACAGTGTAAACAGCAATAAGTACAACGTTTGTAGCATCGTAGTAGGTCAATCACATCGCGATTGCGAGCAACATGGGGTTCGTGCTTGCATCTCAGGATGTGCAACAGTGACGCATTTCGATTATTTGAAGCTTCAACTTCGCTTTGCAGTTTGTCGATATGTAATTGATGTATTGCTATAAAACCAACGCCACTTTTTGTGGTGTTTGATGTTGTTGATTGCATAAGAAATATTATGGTGTGTCCATTAAGGAAAACGTAAGTATGTGTTGAAAATAATATTTGTTTATATTTTAGAATGTCGCATAGTATTTACTTTCATGAGCCGCTGCCCTACATTCATAACTGTGAAAATCGGTTTTCAATATCTATAACTGTTCGCTGAAACGTTTAAGTGGACCACCCTACACAGGGTGAAGAAAAATGTCTGTCACAAAATTTCGGGCAGTCAACGGACGTTAGAGATTGGCAATCTGGCAACACTGTAATCAAGTGTACGGTAACTATGTCAGTAAAAAGTGCACTGCTGTGCATATGGTGATATATCTTGACAGAGGTACTTACCATACACGTGATTACAGTGTTGTCAGATTGCCAGTCTTTAACATCCATTTACCGCCCGCAATATGCGGAGGACGAAATGTTGTGGAGACATTATTGTATTACCAGTATGCGAGGAATCGCGCTGCGAATTCCGAGTGCGCGAATTTTAGACTTTCTCAGATGTTTGATATATCCAGGGTATTCAGGTGAGTGATGCCGTCTGTGCAACTTAAAGACTAACAAACAGAGACCACTTGCGGCATAAAATGGTTCAGCCACCTCCAATCCGTGGACTCTGACGCACAGCTGCTGGCTGCTGCCTAAGCTGAGGGTTGCATGCAGTCAACTTGGTGCCTCCACTCCGCTGGTTTACCAGCTGAGTGACTAGTTTCCGTTGTCAGATTCATCTCTAGTGGGTCGTAAGTCCAAGCCTGCCCAGCTACGCTATCGCTATCATGCAACCTCTATGAGCTTACATTGCTGCTGACCATTTCCCAGAGTGGGCTCAAACTGACATTTTTGATCATGCTGAGAACTAGGGTTAACACCATCTACCTCACTTTGTCGTCACTGTGGCCGAACCATGAGCAGCGCCCACAGTAAACCAGAGCGGTCGGTTTCTCCCCTGTCGCATGATATCAGCAGCTGCGCCCCCCTGCACGTGTTGCCTGCAGGGCAAGCGAAATGCCGACACCAACAAACTGCACGCTCGCGGCCCTGTGCGTCATCGAGGCCAATAACCTTCTCCCTGACTACGTCTCAGTCCATGTAAATCACATGAATATAGAGCTGTTATAACCAGGGATGTTTTACTGACAGTTCGCTGTACCATTCCAGCCACCACCACACCCACAACCTACATCTAGATGGGGAGACGGTTCTCCGTGCTGATTTGCCACTAGTCGATCCTCCCATCACCGCAGGGATCAATCTGACGGGACACGTATCTCATCAAATGACGTCCAGAAATGGAGTGCTAGTGTGATGTTGATATGACATGTCAGTCACCTAGCGAATCCCTTGCGGTCTCGTTTGGCTGTTGACTGACAACGAGAAGCGAGTACCTGTTTGCTGCATTTATTAAAATTATACAATGCACAGCCACGGAACCCAACAGCCAGTGGAATGGATAAATTATTGCGCAACCAAGCTGTCGATATAGCTCTATTCTACTCTCCAGGGCAGTCACTCGCCAGTTCCCATTACACATGCAACGTCTACTGTCTGCAGTAATCACACTTCAGAGGCAGTGTCCAAGGCATTTCGGATTCGATCGTGGGAATACAGTCACATATTTACTCAAGCATAGAAGCTGCAGGAAGGCCATCCAAGATGGAATGGAAAATGAGAACGACACAAGTGATAGCAGACATGAGAATGAACGCAGGGATCAAAGGCAAACCCTGAAACTGAGTAGAAAAAAGGCTGACATACCTCCAGAAGACGAAGTTAGAATGTTCTTTGCGAAAAAGCATTTGAATCACTTAGCATGACGTTTGAAAATCTTTGGAAAGGTCCCGCAGTGCGACTGTTGAACCAGTAGTGAATGAATTCCCAAAAATACTCTTCCAGTTAGAATGTTCTTCACTAAGACTCGGAGTGTGAACTGACAATGAACCCCAAATGACCAAACTGTGAACTATGAATGGCCTCCAAACGACTTCTCAATCTGCTTTGGAAGACCCCAAACAGCACCTACTTGGCAATTTTTTCCCCAATCTGTCCTTAAGGGTGCTGAATTCTTTATTACATTGTCTAATCACTAGTGTACTCAAATTCTTCGTCATCCAGTGAATGATGGGCGTGTGTATCACGTCCTCTCTGAAACGGTACAAGATGACAACCTTTCCAATTTTGCTAGCCCTGGACGGCGCCTACCGTGTATCACGAGAATTCAAGCGACGTTTTCCTAGCAGTTGAAATGTCACATTTTCTTGAAAAAAACATTGGGAACGCCGCTAGAGCCACAAAGAAGATGGCAGCTTAACACAATCCCGTTTGTTCACTGCTGGAAGGCCTTTACACTCCAGCTCAAGTGTCTCAGGACCTAATAACTCGGCGTCGTCCTTCAGCAGTCAGACTTTAAATAAGATAACCCTTTCAGACCGAGTCAGAATTCAAAACCTCTCCATCTTCTGCGGCTTTCGGGAAAGTGTCACAGTATCCAGGCGGGACATGACTGCAACCATTTCGTCTAAAGCGACGGACTGCAAAGGATTAAAGTACAAGTGTTCCACAATGCGTTTCTTTTAAGGTTGATGGAAATATATGCTATCATACATAGGTAATTTGTTTTCCTTTGCAATGTGTACACAGCTCATGTGGCTGACTGGAATTTTATTTAAGACTTTTCTTAGGGAAAATTTGTGGTACAATTGGAAGTGTAAAGGGGACGTCTTTTAGTTCTGCTTTTATGATTTCCTGAGATAGATTGGAAGTGCCAATGGTAATTTTGAGATTGATTAAGGATGTTCAAGTATAGTTAGCAATGTAAAAATCTACTGTGAGATGGGTCTAAAATTTGATTGTATGTAGCAGAAGGCGCTTAAGGTCAGAAAATTACTATTTCAGTTTTTTTGCATTACAAACGCAGTATTTGGTTTAAGAAGCGAAATTAAATTCTGCTATAAATTTAAAGACATCTTATCTAGTATTTGTGTTCTGCTGTTACTACTGAGGAGTTGGTGATGAATGATTTTTGCAGAACGATTAATCGCTGATTCGCAGTGAACAATTGCAAGATCATTCATACAGCAGTGCAGTGCAAAATACTTACCTGTGTGAACAGCAGTGAAATAAGGTGCACACGGAGCAGAATGTTGCAGCACACTGACGACGCTGTCCTAGCGAAGGCCAGTAGTTTCGCACGCAAAGCAGTAATGCTGTATATTAAACGACGACAAACACAGCACCACACGTAATAGCTATGCAGTGAACAGTTGAACTGCAGCAGACTGAATGTTGTTAAACTGGCAAGGGGATCGCAACTGCTGATCGTCAATGACTTCCTCCAAATTTATTGTACGTGCAGAGCTTCACCAGAAACGAATGTAACGGAAGCGAGAGCTCCAGATGGCCAAGTGATAAAAAACAAATGTATTTTAGCGACAAAGGGAAGTGGCTCAGTAGTTAGCACACTGGAGTCGCATTCGGGATGACGGCGGTTCAAAACCGCCCTCGACCATCCTGATTTAGGTTTTCCGTGATTTCCTTAAATCTATTCAGGCAAGGACACGGCTGACTCCCTTTCCCAACCTTGCCTAATTCGATGGGACCGATGACCTCGCTGTTTGGTCCCCCTCTCCACATCAACCAATCAACCATTTTTGGTGCGGGCCGGGGGAGGCATGAGGCATTTAGTTAGCGTAATTTCCAGGCAGCGGCTGGCGCAGTGAAACGAGTATACAACAGTAATCCGAGGATCATGGGGCGAATCCCACTGCCGATCTTTATTTATTTTCAATTATTACGTTACTTTTGTACTGCAAATACGAGGCGTATTCCGAAAGTAAGGTCCGATCGGTGGTTAAATGAAAACCACAGGGAAAATCCGATAAATCTTTGTATAGGTGTGTTGCACAGTCTCTAGTATGTCCGTTGATTGCGTCACGTCTGTCTTTTCAGTTCTGAGCGCATAGTGAGCACATGAATATGGCTAGAAAACTCTCTCTCCCGCCAAGTATGAGTGCCCGTGAGAGATATCGCCTGATTAGATGCAGCCCACGCAACACAACTTTCATGCATTTCCTCCTCCAGGAGAGTTCTGGGCCACACTCTGCGGGGGCAATGAGACACCCCTGCAGCGCTTTCGATGGGAAGTGTCTGATTGCCCTCCGTACAGCCCGGACTTTGACCCCTCTGATTTTCATTTCTGCTGACATAAACCGCTGGCTATGAAGTCGACGTTTTGGCACAGACTATGAACTGCAGATCAGCATAGACAACTGGCGAAAACTGCAGGCGGCTGCCTTCTATGACGAGGATATTCTAAAGCTGGTACAACGCTACGACGAATGTCTCAGACGGAGCGGCGACTATGTAGAGACGTTGCTGGAAGCTATAGCTAACTGTTGCAAATAAAACACTTTTTATTTTCACCGTGGTTTCCATTTCACAACCGATCAGAACTAATTTTCGGAATACGCATTGCATCTAGAAACAATGCTAAATGTATTGTATTTATTAATATTTTCATAAAAGGCAGGGAAAGGAAAGGCAAAGGAAAATTGGGGATTACAAATAAATTTCCAAGGACACTTACAGCGTACACGAGAATTCCGGAAATAAGTTTCCAAGAAGGGATTTAACTAAAGAGTATAGGACTTCGTATTCTGTTAGTTTCATTTCGACCTTCGAGCAGCCCTCGGCATCTGCACACGAACAGTAGCTTTCCGGTGAAGGTAAAATAGGCCCGTCGGCCGCTGGGGACAAAGTTAGCTACGACTCATTCCGTCAATTCCGTTATATCCCGTTTAGGAAAATGTTAATAATGTAAACTATTGAGTATTATTTCAGTTTATTTGCAGTAAAAGTAACATAAAAATTGAAAATAAAATATGCCCAGAGATACATTCTCATGCCCCTTGTAGTACCGTTCAGTACTCTTTCTGCCGGGCCGACCGCTGCGCTAACATGCAGGGCTAAAAGCCGTGCCCAGCCCACGCCAGATATGCTATTTTTCTTTTTTCAAAAACACTTGGCCATCTGCAGCTCTTACTTCTGTTACTTTCATTTCCGGTCAAGCTCTGCATGTAACATAAATTTGGACGAAAACGTTTATGTCGAGTAGGCGCGCACGCCTGTACAAACTGCTGTACATGGCGAATTCTGTGGTGGCGCTGTCTTAACGAGGCCTACGAGAAAGACAGCCCCCGGCGCGTACCTCACGATGGTAGGCCGAGTTCGCTCGCTCTCTCACTCGCTCAGCTCAGCAGATAAACTGTGTTTCTACACCCGTTAACTCGTAACTGGATGTGTACGTACAAACTAGAATTCCATCTTCTACTGGAATCCATTATTACGGAATGCTACTATTATTAGTCCTACAACGATAGGAAGTGCATAGGCCTACTAATAATTTGTTACGGCTGTAATAGGGTACAATTGTTACGGCTGTACTGGGGTACAATAAAATTAAAATCATGTCAAAATGATTGTCATCACATCACATCTTGTATGAAATAAGAACTGTTAAGCAGAAGTGACTAAATGCTAAAAAGAAGTCTTTATACGATATATTTAGAGAAATGATGCTAAATTTTGTTGTACGATTAGTAATCAGTAAGACTTCATAATACCAGATTCCAGTAGAAGATGCTATTCTCGTTAGAACGTATACACCCACTTGCGAGTTAACGGGTTTCGAAACGCATTTTGTCTGCTGAGTTGAGTGAGCGAGCTCAGGCCTACCACCGTGACGTACGCCCCGCGGCCAGTTTTTCTAGTGGGCCTTGTGTCTTAAGGGGCGACGTATGAGAAAATACACGGTTACGTATAACTTTTACTGTTTGAGAGGTAAAGGAACCGAATTCTGTACATATTGTCATTAAGTTATTGGCTATAATCTGCAATTTTTTCAATTTTTTCTGTCAAATGATTTGTTCAGGACGTTGCTAGATACTTGCAGGATGCATTACATCACTATCTTAATGTGAAAAGTTGTTCTTAGTAATTAGATAAACAAATCTGTGTACTAGTTTCTCAATACCACTCTTAGAACTCTCTTAACAGTGTTTTAAATTTACATGTATGATATGTAGCTATTTATCTTTCACAAAGTTTAAATAAGTAGACAGTAATACATTCTGAAAAATTTGAACCTGTCTTATAAACATAGGAAGTTTGTAATGACAAAGTCTGTGGCAACTTTCACCTTTTTATCTGCAATACTTCAGCAGAAAATATTCCTTACACGGTGAAAAATGAAAGTTGTGGGACAGGCAGGAAAAAGATTTTATTAATATTTATGCTAGAGGCAAGTACCTTAATGTTGACCATGAGCATACGTTTGTTTTTTTCTTGTTTTTTTCTCTGCATTAGCTCTTTTCTTCTAGTCTGTTCCTTCTCGTTTGTCCTTTTCTCAATGTGTTTCAGTGACACTTCAGAACTAGTAACAATAAGATTTCAGAGTAGCAACCTCCATCAAACACCTGTCGTAAGGGTCCTTAATATTCCACTGTTACCACCATTGAACATCATACAAGCATCGTGTGATGAAATTTTAATAATAGTAATTGGATGAAATATTGTCTTTGGTCGTATTTTATAAATGAGGTTATTGAAGCTTTCGTTCAGATGTTGTGTTCAACCAAGTCTGCATTTCTTTTAAAAAATCGTAATTAATCGCATTATAAATGGTCTCCCAGCCTTTTATACTCTACAGATGTATTCTTTGATGGCAGGAAATGATAAAATATCGCAAAAAAGGACAGAGTTGTGCAGAAAAGTGGGGTGTGGCGCTGCGCATTGATTGAAGCAAGGTGGCTTTTACATCACATGTAGCACGTATTAAACTCTCAAAATTGCAGACAATGTTTTAACTTGCTACGGAGCTATATGGTGTCAAAAAAATTCATCATTTTTGACAAATTTTTCGTTATTTCCCCTACAACTGCTAGTGCGACGTGAGATTCAAACCAGCATAATCCACTCGGCGTCACTAATGGCGACAAATGATAGACGACCGAACTGTGCACTCGACATACAAATGGAGTGTGTTTCACTAAAGGTGCCTAGGAATTTTGTTTATGTTCTGGAAGCGTGTTTTTTTCTGACTATCCTTCTAGCATGAATGAGGTAGGCTGTGTGTCTAAGTAGATATGTTATCTCTCATGAAAGCATCCTCATCATTTAATGTGATAGTTCCAATTTGTGTAAATTTCCTTGGATGATGAACTATGATGACAAGAGAATTTTTACTTCATGACACGAAGAAAAGAGTGTCATTAATGCTTTATGATTATTTTTTAATTACGGAATTTGGCCAATTGTAGACAGTATTTGCCACAGTTTTTCTTACCTCCCTAGAACTACATCGTGCGTTGGCTGATGGCCTGCCTTTGCTCAGTTGACTTCACTCTCCTAGGCTGTGGTTTCTGTTGTTGGACAGGAAACTTGGCAGTATTGATCAGTAGCGTAAAATTTCCCTGTCCTGTACGGAGTCTTCTGTGATTTTAAGTCTTCTTAAGTTCCTTCTTGTCCCTTTTATCCATCCTGAGGAGTTTTTTAATTTGAAAATGAAACAAAAAATTTTCTTTGTTAGCCTGTTGTCATTCATTCTGCCAATAAGACCGTAAGATTTTAATCTCCTCTTCCTTATTGTGTCTGTGATTGTTTCTATGTTTCTGTATAGATCTTCATTTCGCCTCTTTGTCCAGTTGTTATCTTAGTTGTCTTGTGGTCCCAAAATTTTTTAAAAGTAATTTCCTTTGTTTTTCTTTCACTTCTTTAGTATGTATTCATAGGATCTGTAACTGTCCACGATTAAAATGTGTACAAGACTGTAAGTTCAGATAATCTCCTCAGATACATGACATCCTGCGATGCAGTTTCTGGAGGTGTCTTTCATGTCGCTAGCAGTGGTAAATGTTGGGAGGAAAGAGACACTGAAGTCGTCGTAATTCACTGCAAAAAATATTCTGACCTATGAAAATTAATGAAAAATTGTGTGAATTAAATTGTTATATTTCTTGTAGTATTACACCTCTATTCCTTTCAATATTTTAAAAAGAATGATGACTGTAATTATAAAACATTGGCAATATCTAAAAATTATTTCCACACGTTTACCATAATTAATTGAGGTTGAGAATCGCTATTACGTTTTTTACTGTGTTTTCATTAAAGAGTTGCTATTGATATTGTGTATTGAAAGATCAGTAAGGAATATTGCTGTTCGACAGACAAATTTTAAGGGACGAGTTTAATTCTGTTAAACAAAGAAATTAGAAAACAAACAAATACACTATTATGTGAGGACGAAAGTGTAACTGGACTGATTTATAACACAGCCGGGGCCTTGTCATATTACACCTCCCCTGGCTGTAGTGGAAATTAATCTGTATAGTTTTGTGATTGACAGTTGTGTTTGGGTGTTTTTGTCTTGCTACACTTCGCTGTCAGTTAGAAAATCACTTGAGCATCTGTTCATCTGCTACCAGCTCACTTTCCTTTCATTTGTCAGGAATAAGATTTGAAATCAATGAGAGAATCGAACTACTCTCGGGTTAGTGTCGAACTAACAAGAAGTCCGACGCCACTGTGAGCATTTAAAATAATCAGTGTAACATTTATGAGATAATTGTGGAGAAATAGATAATGAGGTGACTTACGAGAACCATTTGGACTTGTCTTCATAATGTATTGTAATTCCATTTATATGACATTCAGATTCTCAAATCGATAACGTAACCAAATCAAGTCATGGGAAGATGTAAGAAGTGTTTTGTTATCAAAAGGAAAGGCGGAAACAATTTCAACCAAGGGGAAATTCTAAGTGCTGAAACCGTAACGCGTTTTAAGTCTTTATGTCATTGCTTGAGTAGACTGTTTCATAGCTAGTGGAGTTTAATTACGCGTTTTGAATCGTAAAATAACCTACTGACCCTTGACAATATTTAATGATACCCCGTTTATCTCGAACTATTTTTTTGTGATATCCTTTCTCTCCAGTGAAGGACCTGGTCAAACTGTTTGTTCCTATACTTTTATCATTTGAAAAAGGACGAAATCTGCATCTTCTGACAATATAAGTAGAAGACGCGAGCATTATTACAACTGTTAAAAACCCGCAACTTCTCTCCTAGTCTCTCTCACGTTTGTGCACTGGTCTACCACCAAACATATGAAACTAAGACATAAATGTAATCTTTGTCTTAAATGAGTGTGTTAAAACATCACGACACAACAGATGTTAAAAGAATAGTTCACGACAATTTGGCTGGTTGATAACATACACAATGCGCATACGTCAGAAGTACTTCACCTGTCACCCCTTCAGAACAAGCGTCGGAGACTTCCCAACTTGATCGTGTGGGTGGACATTATTGGGTGATCCAAAGTGTCCATTTTTTCGTGTGAAAGGAACCACGACCAGTAAGTTACTCTAAGAAGAAGACTCCGCAAGTTGAAACGAAAATTTGCCAATACTGTTACCACTGTCCATGCACAAGATACGTCTCACAGAATCATCATGGATTGTAAATCCCAAAAGAGAACTTCTGTACTCTCCAAAGGGCTGCTGGACAGATGACGGTTACGCCCTGATATATTGCCTAAGGATGACGCATCATGAATAGCCTCCCAACACAGTTAAGAAGGAACAAGCACAAATGAACATGGTGAGAAAGGTGGCAGGTGGCACTTGCACAGCAAATATATCAGTTATTCGTGGAGCATTTCCTGTATCGATACACTCGGCAGCAAAAAATTTGCGCGCCACTTTCGCTCCGCAACGCTCGTGTGAAGAAAGCTGAGGTTTATTTGAACGGAGCTATAAGAACCATTAGTGGCAAAGTAACATCTACACCTACATGCTGGCAGCCAATACTATCGAACATCTGTCCAGCTCGTCTTCGTCGAAAGATGGCTCTGTACAATCTTTGCCAACAAGCTTATAAAAATGAACCAGTCGCTCTTCAGAAAGGTTTATTCTCGCTGCCTAGAAAACGCTTCAAATTTAGAAGACCAGCCTATGAAGAATGAGTCCAAATGCTCTTCACTGGATTCAACCCGATGCTGCTTGGAAAAGTGAGTAGCAACCAGGGAAATCCAGAAGCACGAACTTATTGACAAACCAACTGTTAAGGTTCCTGACTTTCATCTTCCGAGAGAGGTGTGGATAGAGCTTAGTAGGTACCTGACTGAAGAAGGTAAGCGCAAATACAACAGGCCCAAGTGGGGTTTTTGCACTGACGGTACGTGTGACTGTGGTGACATTCAGACAATAAACTACATCGTAAATGAGTGTCCTAGCAGACAATTCCCTGGTAGCATCAAGAGTCTACACGAAGCATCCAAAGAGACGCTACACTAGATTCAGTCTTCCGACGGAGGTGTGTCGTCTGGGCCGTTTGATATTTATGTAGCGTAAATAATTACATATGTGTATTTTTGTTTTAATGTCTATTGGATTTGTTATAATTGATACGTATGATAACAACAACATCAATTGCTTAATGCTTACCTTGTGGAAGCCATAATCCAGTTAGAAGATTCTTTTGCAATTTTACTGCAGCTCTTCTATCTACACCTTTGTTTAACTATTCTCTCTCAAAAATCTGTAAGAATTGCATTATTTGTCGGTTACCATTACGTATTGCTACGATCCGTTGTCAGCTACGTACGTTCTCACATGTTTTGTTACTCATCGGATGTCCATCAAACACAAAAAGAAAGAACCAAAATACGTTAACGTTTCCTATCTTACAAACTGGTAGAAGAACTGTAGAAGATGTCATATTTAAAAAAATCGTATTCGCTTCATTGTCAGCTGAGTTACAGGTTGTTCTGCTGGTAGTCAGAATGTGTTATAACGTGGAATATGCAAACTCACAGTAACGGGTTGCCTTCCTGCCCGACATGTAACTTACGTGTCATAGTGCCTCTGGATGAGTGTTAAAACTACATAATAGTTTTTCACTTAGCAAGAGATCAGTGGTCAACTCATTGATTTAACTAATTCTGGTGTGTCGTCGCTCAGTTCCATTCTCCCTTCAGTCGAGTTATGGTCCCACTCCTCAGTCGTGAGATGACAAAATGTAGTGGGAAGGCAGGACATTGCTGATCACTGTGTCTCATGCAGGCATTCTCAACAGCTTCATCTGCATGCTCGTTTTCTTGAACTCCCATATGATGCAGTGAACAACTAAAGCTGTCTTCTTATCTGAGATTACCTTGAACACCACATTGCTTTCCTACGCACAGTGGTATGCCTTTGTCTTTCTTCGACATAACTGACTTACCCAACCGATTACAAGGTTACAAAGTTTAAAGGGGTCTCTGAACCAATGAGTAACTTCTCATTTTTCAGATTATTGTATCGTTGCCACAGGTGAAAGGAAGAACCAATACCAAAAACTTCCTAGGACCGACTGGAGATTGAAACCTAAACTTTTAGATTTTTGGTCTGACACACACACGTTTTTATGTTGAGGTAATACGGTACTGAAGTGCTGCACTTAGTGTCAAACTCTTTCTATTTATTCTTTTACTTCTTCAGTCTCTAGATATCGATTCCTGGACGTAGGCCTCTTACAAAGATTTCCATTTTGATCTTTGCTGGGCGGTATGGATCCAGTTTTTTTCTGCATGTTGTTGGTTGTCGTATCCCCCATGTCACCAGAGGACTCCGACGCTTCGCTTGGAGTCCCCCGGAGGCCACTGAGTGAGTGTTTGGACCATT
Organism: Schistocerca serialis cubense; assembly: GCF_023864345.2. Taxonomy (NCBI): domain Eukaryota; kingdom Metazoa; phylum Arthropoda; class Insecta; order Orthoptera; family Acrididae; genus Schistocerca; species Schistocerca serialis. The sequence continues at coordinate 560,205,222 of NC_064638.1, read as the reverse complement.
TGAAGTTGCTCCTGGCCTCGTGTCCTGCTCCGTGGCACCTCAGTCTCGCAGTCCGCTCATCAACGTCAAAGACCTCCGTTATTCTTCTTATGTCTCGTTTCTCGATCCAGTTTCCTGCTCTTTGATGCATCGAACTTACATGTTGAAAACAACTGGAAACATTTGGTTGCTTTGCAGATGAGTTAATCTGATAAACACATGATGTTAAGCATGTAACGTAGGAAAAGTTTGGAAAAGGTTTGAAATCATGTTTAAAATTTTCTGGAAATCGCTAAGTGCTGTCACTATAGGCTGGTAAATTTGCACTCCGTTTTAGTAAACGCTTGTTTCTCAAACATGTTTATGGTGTCATATGTCCTGGACTATGCCGGCCGTGGTGGCCGAGCGTTTCTAGGCCCTTCAGTCCGGAACCGTGCTGCTGCTACGGTCGCAGGTTCGAATCCTGCCTCGGGCATGGATGTGTGTGATGTCCTTAGGTTAGTTAGGTTTAAGTAGTTCTAGGTCTAGGGGACTGATGACCTCAGAAGTTAAGTCCCATAGTGCTCGGAGCCATTTGAACTTTTTTGTCCTGGACTATGTTTCCTGCAATGATATGATTTTGCAGGGACATTGAGTGGTTTAAGTGGATACTGTGTGCAAAGCTTGACGTGACTACAGTTAGTACTAATCTACAGATAACTGCCGTAAGGCGCAAGCACTGTATATGGCATTGTGCGGGAGACAGTACCTTGCAAATCACTGCATGGAGTTGTGCCCCGTCGTTCGGACAAGGAGGCCAGTGGTGTGTCGCTTAAATGTGTGTGTGTGTGTGTGTGTATGTATGTCGTTCCTTGTTCGCAGTGTGATCGAGCATACTTCTTTGGTGTGTGTTATTTCCGTTCACTGCGTATATGCGAAGGATCAAAGTGTTTTCTGTGTTGACCTACGCGAGGAAAGAGTCGTATGTGGAAGCTCACTTTGCCTCCATACCAAAATTTTACCGTCTGAGCATTCCAAATGATTTGACAATGTAATGACTATCTGATCAAAGGTATCCAGAGACCTATTAGTGAAGTTACGGAGGCTTCATGAATGCTTGTACTCTGCTGGGAACGCTTCCCTTCAAGTGTCTGAATGTTTGTTGATGAATGGCAGTTCATTGCCGAATACAGAGAAGACAGGCTGGACGTTGGTGTATGGAGCCAAGCCGACATTCCGACTCAGTCCTCAAAAGATTCCACCGGGCTAAGATCTGGACTGCGAGTAGACCAGTCCATTACAGGAACGTTACTGTCCACAAACCATTACCTCACAGACGCTGCTTTATGGTAGGGTGCCCTGTCATGCTGACACAGGGTGACATTTATTGAACTATATGAAAAAAGTAAATTAATTACTTTATTCAACATGTAAATGTCACTACAGATATTCGGATTTAGGTTATGACACGTTCGATATGCCTGCCATCACTGGCGATGATATGGCACTGACGAATAGCGAGATTCTGCATGACCCGATGAAGTGTCGGGACATCGATGCTGTCTATGACTTCCTGAATGGCTGTTTTCAGCTCAGCAGTGGTTTTGGGGTTATTCCTGTACATCTTTTCTTTAATATATCCCCATTAAAAAGGAGTTGCATGTGTTCAGAACCGGAGAATACGATGGCCAATAGAGGCCCATGCCAGTATCTGGGTATCCCAGAGCCAGAATGCGATCCCCAAAGAGCTCCTCCAGGACATCAAACACTCTCCTGATTCGATTGGGTCGAGATACGTCTTGAATGAACCACACCTTGTAGAAATCGGGTTAACTTTGGATAATGGGGATGAAATCATCTTCCAAAACCTTCATGTACTGTTCGGTACTCACCGTGCCATCAAGAAATATCGCACATTTGCAAAAACAGACATAATGTCTGATGAGATACCGCAATAACTGGTTATACAATGTTACTTATAATCCGTCTTGATTGCAAAATGTTTATTCACACGTGCTGCGTCACTGTATGTGAAAGTTGCTCTGTGTGGACGGGTTACTCCTGTAACCGAAATTGCAGATCTGAGGATGGTTCTAGAGGAACCGAAACCGGTCACGTGAATAAACATTTTGCAATCAAGACGGATTACAAGTAACATTAAATATCGCGGTTAAACCGTGACATGGCGCCTAAAACCGCGCGGGCCACTCCGCGAGGCACATTTTCTTCAGTACGCACTACAAGTACTGAATTTAAACATCTCTTATCTCGTGTGTTTGAACTTGTGAAGCTACAGTATCACACGTATGTTTTCCGCTGTGACTGGAAACCACACCTCTGTTTATGACTTAGCCTACTGCTCCATACAGTACGACATCCGAATCTATTATTACCCTTTGACTGTCAGAGGGCCGCGGAAAACTGACGATAGAAGCGTGCTTATATTTCTTGATCTCTTGATTCATGATTTACTAGAAATGTACCAAGCATCTCGAGACATGCACTTTATCTTTCTATTCCTAGGTTACAATGCCGAACAGTTTTATTTCAAGAAGCTGAGCACATTGTGATACAGTGACAAACAAGACTTTGGATTGCTGATTACTTAACTTTAATAATAGTTTGATGAATTACATACATTTGTGTAGAACTTGTATGTAAACCTGTAAATAACAGTTATAATGAATTGTTCTTAAGTTTTTAAAATCTTCTTAATTCTCTCTCTCTCTCTCAAGATTTCGAGATTTTTTGTACCTTCATGCAAATGAAAGATGATGCATGTACGGGTTCTGGATGTACCATATGAAAAAGCAATAATGTTTTTGTAGAAGAAATTTTAGTGAACTACACATTAAACTTTATTATATTTCTGTACACGAAAGATAAATTAACGCAATATGTTTCTCCTCTTTGTGCAAAATACACTGTAATCACATGTGGACTGAAATGACTGAATAAAATAATAGAATATATATAGACAAATTCGATTACACCTACATTAGCTGAAGAACACTTGCTACTGCACAACTATAAACACAAGGAATCGACAAGAACTTTGAAGATAAAGAAATATTTACATTTTTAACAAAAAAACACTTGTAGCATCTGCAGCTGTTTGTTGAAGATAACCTTACAATCCTACACATAGTAAATAATTATTAATATAGTGTTGAAATATTTAACTGTTTAAACATTGTAATTTATGCATTTAAAAAAGATAGAACAGAAAATGGTTTTAAGTCTTTCAGTCAATTTCAATTATTTCCATGACAATTTATACGTGGCTGCAACCATAGATGCAAGAGAATGTAATTCACAGAACTATCGTTATCCAGATGATCATTTCTTTAAGTACCACGAATAAAAAGCTACTATTTTTAGTTTTTTCCCGGAAAGTAATAGTCGATGGGATACTAGAAGAATCAAAGAACGATTTTTCTCCTGCGATTGCACAGGTTCTTGACTGCCACTGTTATCTTCTAACAATTTAGTCATATCCTCTTTTGAAGCTCTGGTTCTATTGTGGGGTTGATAGCTTTACATTAAAATGAAAGCCACATTATGGATTAACGTGCCTTCTTTTTGGTCCCTTCTCTAAAGATATTATATCTAGTTTTAGTGTAGCCAGATAACTCTAGACTCACATCATGAAAATGATAGCAGTCAAATAGCTGTGTAATCACTCAATGTGCCTGAATTTCCATTATACATTTACATGATCCCATTTACTTTCCTTGGTTTTGTGATGTAAACTATTAACCACACAATTCTTTTAGAAGCATATTACAGCAAAACAGGACGGTAGAAAATCAGTAATACTATAGCATGTAAGTTTTGATCATAATTTCCAAATCCTCTAAAGTTCGCCAAATTCAAGAGACTAAGAAAGGCCTCCAGAAAGCACTCAAGTTAACAGCAAGTATATTTGAGATTATGAAGCATGAGCAATGTTGTTGAATCAATTTGGAAACGAGAGATACTAAATGTGCCTACAAAGCACCATCACCCTTGAGGTTCGTATTTGGACGATTCTTCCCAAATGAACTATTACCCTCATAAGCTTCTTGCACAGTACAAGATTATGTAGAATGTAACCCTTAAATTAAAGAAATTTTTCAGAAAAGGAGTATATTATTTACACTGCAGATAACATTTATAAGGTTTAAAGTTAGAAAATTTGCCAAGTGAATCATACCATCTATGAAAGCCTGATTGTTCAGTACATCAAGAGTTCTCCACAGTAGGGCAGACTGCCACCTGTTATTTAAGTAAGGAGCTGTGCTATTCAGTTATTAACGTCTGTGATGTCACATTTGATAAGATGTTGACGAGTACTAGATTCGATACCTGCCCCAGAAAATTAATTTGAATTACAAATCTGCCAGAACAAATATTCACCCACAGCCAAACATCGTAAAAAGAAAATGAGAAACATATTTAATTGGAAATAGTAGGGCATCTTGAGAAGGAAAGCAAGAGCAATATACAATACTAAGGACTAGATATTACACTTATTGACAACAGTATGCATGAACATTTTCAGGTCAATGTCACCTTGTTGATTACATAACTCATAACCTGTTTCTAAACATTTTCTGTAAGTAGACAATAAACTGGAACCTTTCACAATGCTTTATCATTAAGAAGAGGAAACATCAGTTTGACACATTCTGTAGCAAAAATAAGAAAAAAGTCATCAAATATTTGTGTTGAATGGTGCTACATTACAGTGAAGTAACTGTGTGTTTTATTTAATGAAAATGTTATCAGTGTATGTTCATTTCTGAAACAATGTGGACAATAAAGTGAGAAAACCCACGGACCACTCCTTCAAATCACAAGTTTGATGGTCTGATACACTTTATGGTCCCTGCTGTTGTATCCCAGGTAATGTGGATCGAAAATCTCACAAGAGTGCAGTGATGTTCACCTGGAAAACAATATGAGCTTTGGAATGCAGAATGTGTCGCAACCCTAGACCATGAAGAGTGGAGATTGTAGCTCTGTGCTGCACAGTAGTTTATCTTTGACGTGTGCAGTATTTGTCCAGGAGCGATGAGCCAGCATCGCTGACCTGAGTCATGACTCGCTGACCATACTGGCTCTAGTGCAGGAGCGCGAACAGCGACGCAATCGCAACGCTGAGCATTGCCCCCACCACGTGCTCTGCGCCAGCGCAATACTTTGCACTTTGTTCCGTTTTCGTGTACTTGTTCAAGTCTAGCTGCAAATTCTTCAGCTCATCCTCCACTCTCTCCAGCGTCATGTTCGAAGAGTTCCGTGATCGTAATAGGATCCATGAGATTTCTGCACAGAGAAAGAAGAGGTTTGATTCACTTGAGTAACAGAACAAAAAAGTCTTGTTTTTGTTTTTAGCACAAACATATATGGCTGTCATTTACACATAGAACTCTTTTGAAGAAATTACTCCAACTTTCTTGTGCTAGCAAATCTCAAACATAATGTGTGTTGTATGTGAGCTGCTACAGTATATAAGTGATGCAAGATAACTTATAAATTCATAACTTCAGTTTAAATATTTCGAGATGATGGTACATAATACATTTCTTTGTTCTGTTTGCATCCTGGTACCAAGTGAAATCCCCTGGCCACAGTACCGTAGCACACCACTTAAGGAGGCAAAATAAATTATTAAATGGAGATGGGCTGTGCCATTTTGTTTAGGACAGTTGTAGGAGAATGACACGATACTATGGTTCAGTGATTTCAACATGTACCAAAACTGCACGCATATACCTGCATCCATAAAAATTAAATTTTTTCGAGATGATTATTAAAGCTTCTTGAATAACCCATCAGACTGTTTACATTGCATAATTGAATGTGCAATATATGTATTGTAGTTTTACACTTTGTGAAAGAACTGTTGAGAGTGTCTCAGAAGTTGTGCCTATTACTCCACTCCCAGCATTACTCACATGAAGTGGCAAGTCACAGTAGTGCACAGTATCAGAAGACCACACAATGTAAACAGAAAACGTGATTTTTAACAATGACAATCCACTCGAGAATGGTATTAATTCAGTTAAAGTGTGTGTGTGTGTCTTAACAAGAATGGTGGTTTATGTATGTGCAGTTGTAAACGAGGATGACTAATACTGGAAAAATGACTTCATTTAATGAACGAACTATATCAGGAGATTCATGGAGAAATAAACATGACTGTGCTGAACAACAATAAAGCTAACTGACTGACCTGTAGAAGCTGCACTGTCCGGGCGCTTAACGCAGGACCACACAATGGAGTAGTTGTCGTAGTCTGTACTCAGAATCCAGTAGTTACCTGCAACATTACCATTACCTCCTGTAGTCAACAGTGACAACTTCATGAATAGTATACCACCTTGCCATACATAATGTCACTACTCAGATAGACAGATATCCCACCAGTATTTGTCCTTATTGCTTGGTAGTATTTGCCTAAAAACTCCACTGGTGGTCTTACTTTCTAGCTTGAAATAAGGAAGATTAGAGTTTCGAGTCCACTCAAAATTATGGCAATTACAATAAAAAAACAAGCCTATTGATAATCATGGAAATAAGCAGCTATGTCTTTGCATATACGGGAATGAATAAAAGTAAAGCGAAGAAGATTGTTCCGCACAGAAAAAGGAACAAAAAGTTGATATCGGCGTCTCTCCAGAAACGGATGTCGAGTCTCAATCAAGCAGTTAACAATACCAGTAAATAAAATAGCAGGAATTTCTTTCCTGTTAGAAAAGATCTTGAAAGTGATCTCCATGGCAGGCAGTGCAAGCTTTCACATGCCACATAATGGATTGCCGCTTCCTAATGTTCCAGGCTGTAAACGAATAGTGTCACAAGCTATACCACAGTTCAAGGGCCTGCAACTGGTTCAGCTTACACTACGCTTTTCAGATGCCCTCACAGTAAAAATTGGGGAGCTTTAAGTCTGATGATCGAGGTGACCTCATACTTATTTCCTTTATGGCGTTATGGCAAACAAAGCAAACGATCGAAGTGTAGGGAAGCCAAAATTCCTACCTGAACACTGAAATTAAATAATTCCTGATGTCATGATTGAACCATCCCCCAGAATTACTGTAACGAACAGAGTATTGAGCTGGTGTATGATACCAGCTCTACCACAGGTAGCGTCGTCTGAAGAGTACTGGATATACACTCCTGGAAATGGAAAAAAGAACACATTGACACCGGTGTGTCAGACCCACCATACTTGCTCCGGACACTGCGAGAGGGCTGTACAAGCAATGATCACACGCACGGCACAGCGGACACACCAGGAACCGCGGTGTTGGCCGTCGAATGGCGCTAGCTGCGCAGCATTTGTGCACCGCCGCCGTCAGTGTCAGCCAGTTTGCCGTGGCATACGGAGCTCCATCGCAGTCTTTAACACTGGTAGCATGCCGCGACAGCGTGGACGTGAACCGTATGTGCAGTTGACGGACTTTGAGCGAGGGCGTATAGTGGGCATGCGGGAGGCCGGGTGGACGTACCGCCGAATTGCTCAACACGTTGGGCGTGAGGTCTCCACAGTACATCGATGTTGTCGCCAGTGGTCGGTGGAAGGTGCACGTGCCCGTCGACCTGGGACCGGACCGCAGCGACGCACGGATGCACGCCAAGACCGTAGGATCCTACACAGTGCCGTAGGGGACCGCACCGCCACTTCCCAGCAAATTAGGGACACTGTTGCTCCTGGGGTATCGGCGAGGACCATTCGCAACCGTCTCCATGAAGCTGGGCTACGGTCCCGCACACCGTTAGGCCGTCTTCCGCTCACGCCCCAACATCGTGCAGCCCGCCTCCAGTGGTGTCGCGACAGGCGTGAATGGAGGGACGAATGGAGACGTGTCGTCTTCAGCGATGAGAGTCGCTTCTGCCTTGGTGCCAAAGATGGTCGTATGCGTGTTTGGCGCCGTGCAGGTGAGCGCCACAATCAGGACTGCATACGACCGAGGCACACAGGGCCAACACCCGGCATCATGGTGTGGGGAGCGATCTCCTACAGTGGCCGTACACCACTGGTGATCGTCGAGGGGACACTGAATAGTGCACGGTACATCCAAACCGTCATCGAACCCATCGTTCTACCATTCCTAGACCGGCAAGGGAACTTGCTGTTCCAACAGGACAATGCACGTCCGCATGTATCCCGTGCCACCAAACGTGCTCTAGAAGGTGTAAGTCAACTACCCTGGCCAGCAAGATCTCCGGATCTGTCCCCCATTGAGCATGTTTGGGACTGGATGAAGCGTCGTCTCACGCGGTCTGCACGTCCAGCACGAACGCTGGTCCAACTGAGGCGCCAGGTGGAAATGGCATGGCAAGCCGTTCCACAGGACTACATGCAGCATCTCTACGATCGTCTCCATGGGAGAATAGCAGCCTGCATTGCTGCGAAAGGTGGATATACAGTGTACTAGTGCCGACATTGTGCATGCTCTGTTGCCTGTGTCTATGTGCCTGTGGTTCTGTCAGTGTGATCATGTGATGTATCTGACCCCAGGAATGTGTCAATAAAGTTTCCCCTTCCTGGGACAATGAATTCACGGTGTTCTTATTTCAATTTCCAGGAGTGTATATACACATATACACTGCTGGTCATTAAAATTGCTACACCAAGAAGAAATGTAGATGATAAACGGGTATTCATTGGACAAATATATTATACTAGAACTGACATGTGATTACATTTTCATGCATTTTAGGTGCATAGATCCTGCAGAATCAGTACACAGAACAACCACCTCTGGCCGTAATAACGGCCTTGATACGCCTGGGCATCGCTGTACATGTACATGTACAGCTAGCTACCCATGCAGCTTCAACACGATACCACAGCTCATCAAGAGTAGTGACTGGCGTATTGTGACGTGCCAGTTGCTCGGCCACCATTGACCAGACGTTTTCAATTGGTGAGAGATCTGGAGAATGTGCTGGCCAGGGCAGCAGTCGAACATTTTCTGTATCCAGAAAGGCGCGTACAGGACCTGCAACATGCGGTCGTACATTATCCTGCTGAAATGTAGGGTTTCGCAGGGGTCGAATGAAGGGTAGAACCACGGATCGTAACAGATCTGAAATGTAACATTCACTGTTCAAAGTGCAGTCAATGCGAACAAGAGGTGACCGAGACGTGTAACAAGTGGCACCCCATACCATCGCGCCGGGTGATACGTCAGTATGGCGATAACGAATACACGCTTCCAATGTGCGTTCACTGCGATGTCGCCAAACACGGGTGCGACCATCATGATGCTGTAAACAGAACCTGGATTCATCCGAGAAAATGACGTTTTGCCATTCGTGCAACCAGGTTCGTCGTTGAGTACACCGTCGCAGGCGCTCCTGTCTCTGATGCAGCGTCAAGGGTAACCGCAGCCATGGTCTACGAGCTGATAGTCCATGCTGCTGCAAACGTCGTAGAACTGTTCGTACAGATGGTTGTTGTCTTGCAAACGTCCCCATCTGTTGACTCAGAGATCGAGACGAGGATGCACAATCCGTTACAGCCATGCGGATAAGATGCCTGCCATCTCGACTGCTAGTGATACAAGGCCGTTGGGATCCAGCACGGCGTTCCGTATTACCCTCCTGAACCCACCGATTCCATATTCTGCCAGCAGTCATTGGATCTCGACCAACGCGAGCAGCAATATCGCGATACGATAAACCGCAATCGCGGCAATCTGCAATCCGACCTTTATCAAAGTCGGAAACGTGATGGAACGCATTTCTCCTCCTTACATGAGGCATCACAACGTTTCACCAGGCAACGCCGGTCAACTGCTGTCTGTGTATGAGAAATCAGTTGGAAACTTTCCTCATGTCAGCACGTTGTAGGTGTCGCCACCGAAGCCAACCTTGTATGAATGCTCTGGAAAGCTAATCATTTGCTTATCACAGCATCTTCTTCCTGTAGGATAAATTTCGCGTCTGTAGCACGTCATCTTCGTGGTGTAGCAATTCTAATGGCCAGTAGTGTATACTGTAATAGAGCCTCAACATTCATATTCATTTTCCCGTCAGGAATTCTCATGAGGTTTGTCCTCCTTAATGTTCACCCCATATGCATGAGGTTGGTTCAGCACATACCCCTGTTTGGTGAGAGATGTCGCTATTAAACCAAGTGGAGGTTAATAGTGTGTGTCTCCATTTTTTACTAACACAAAAAAGGCACAATTTAATAAGACATTTGAATTTAAACGGCCATTTCAAATTTTGTTATATAGTTTCCAAAGAATTTTAATCTGCAGTCTGTTTCACTGAGTAAGTGAAACCATTCGTTTTTGGGTGGAAACTTATGACGAGCTAAAATCTAAATTGGGTGCTGTACACGGTGGACCTTCGCCATCTATGACAGATATTGCTTCAACGAAGTTAAAGGTGGTCGCCAGTCCTTTCCTGATGGTGATCGGCATATCTGGTTACCGATGGAATCATCAAGTCCACGACATGAGTGTCACTGATCGTTTAACATAAGTGCGCGTAGAAGCAGACGTGTGTATCGAGGGGAACGACAGTATTTTACACAATGGGTTGGCAATGAAAAAATTTTCGGCTCTACAGATGACGTGAGTACAAATGAATAATTGAGTGTGGCTTTCAAGTCCAAATACGTGCTTGGAGACATTTAAGTGAGATACAAAGGACACTTTGCAGTGAGTAGTCACCGTCACTGGACATTACATCCGGAAACCAAGTTACAATCAAAGCTAAAGGTTGCTTCTGGTGAACCTGCTCCAGGGAAATAAAAATGTTCCAATCAGCCAGGAATAGTACGGGTATCATACTAAAGGGCATTATTAAATAAAGAGTCCTTTTCTTATGCCACGCCTAGCGAGATAAAACATTCGAGCTTTCGACAGTCTTCACGGCAGTCGTCCTCAAGAATTAGCAAAGATATCTCTTAGGCAAGCAGCAGCGTCCAGAACGTTCGAGAGATGAGCCTAAATCCATCGGCATACGAACCATGCTTTTGAACATTAACGTTGAGCGTGGCGAGTTCAAGGTGCTGCTGAAGACCCAGAAACGATACGACTTTGCGTAAGGTACGCGCGTCCCAACGTGGTATAGCCGATCGCAGCACGCTCCAGTGGCATTTATCAGCCATCTGGCTCGTAAATCACACTATGAAATGGACGGGCATAAAATTCCTTTATTAAAACGCACATTTCCGCCATTTTCCATGTATTATGTTGAACAATGTAAACTCCATGTAGAAATTTCAACAATTTAGGAAAAGATGGACAGCTATGTGCGATAAAGAAGACTTGTTAAGTTGCAGAGAGGCGCGATTAAAACACAATTACACAAATCTTTCAGCCAGGGCCTTCATCAGCAAAAAGGAAACCAACATCATTCATACAAACAAGCAAACACACTTCATGCACACATGACACCAACTCCAACAGCTCAGTCTACAATGCTTCTACCATGTGGGATGGCAATAGAAATATGGAGGGGGCGGGAAAAGGGAATGAATAGTAGGATATGGATGGGGAGAGAGATGAACACTGTCTGGCAAAGGGTTCAGGGACTAGAATGCAAATAGGCGCAGTATCAAGAGATGGTGGGGCAGGTAGGTTGGGGAAAAAAGGAGTGAAAGAAAGAGGAACAGGGAAAAATGGGCGG